>NC_057801.1:502586873-502742116 GCF_018294505.1 Triticum aestivum | reverse complement strand
GATCAATCGTACCATCCCGTTAAAACACGACTGCCTCTTCGTGGTGCCGAATAAAATTCGAGCTTGTACTCCGACGGTAGGCAGTCGATGAGGTACTCCGACGAGAAACCAACCTACCCTCGCTAGATATTGATGAATGCAGCGAGAAATAGGTACCGCCCGCAGAGGCGATGCAACGGTAGGAGGGGAATAGAGGTTGAAATCTTTGCAATGCATGTATTGTTGACAGTTAGTCACCGCCGCCGCCGGCGCAGGTGCTGCTTTGCTTACCACAACCATCTGGTACTGCTCGTAGGAGGCATAATAGGTAAGATACCGACAATAATCGACGGAGTGGGGGGGAGGGGGGACCGACGCATGGGAGTGGAGGCGTGGAAGTTACAGAAAGAGTGAAATCATTAATTAAGGGGTATCACTTGCAAAGGTCACTCTTACTTTCTCCTCAAACACTACACATATTTGAGCACAAAAATTTTCTGGTACAGAGCTCCTTAGATGTCATTTGGCCACCAAATTTTACAAGCAACTATAACATTTGTTTATAATATTGCCACAAAGTTTTAGATTGTTTTGAAATATTTTGCTATGTTTTCGACCAAGTGTGTCGGTTTTGCAGTGTCCTGGGGTGTAGAAACCCACTCTCAAGTAACATTGCTCGCCGGCAATGCCCTGATCCATTCAAGCGTTGGACTAATAGACACATTAGAGGCACGAGTAGGGTCTTACCACCTACAGAAGGGCTCAAACTTGGGTAAATCCCTTGTTCTTTGCCAAACCGTCTCGAACCCCAGCGCGCTCACCCATCCAAACAAATAGTCATCAATTGACGACACTATCGGTATGAAACACTGACAACTAGAAATGATGTTTATGTACGCAAATAATGAAAAAACAAAGGTTCCTGAAAAAATAGCAAAAGAGAAAGTTTGGCTATTTGAGTTTAGAGAGGGACTAGGTACGAGTCTTCATACCATAATCATTTGAGAGTAGGTTTAGAAAATTGATGCATGGAGCTAATCAGTTAAATTACGGGAGAAGTGGCAACACCCAAAATCCTGACATATATCAGGAGCAAGAAAAGAGAGAAGACACCACACAGAGCCGTGGTGCTCATACCCAAGCAAGCTAGGGTTTCTACTGCCTCCCGCCGATGGTCTACCTCGTCTCCTGTGGTCTTAGGACATTGCTGGCGCAGTGAGTCATAGAGTACTTATTAAAAATTTACTACCGCACATGCCGGCTATTAGGTTGCCTCTAGATGACATGGCAACTCCTTAATTCTTATAATCAATTGGCTATATTATTAACCATGCTTTTACTAGAAAAAAAATCCACTCGGGTTAAACAATGGACGAGAGCCATGCCCAGGCCCATGCCCCATGCGCATGCAGTGACGCAACAGGACTCCCGGCGGGTAGTAGCACCTGGCAACTCACAGTTCCCAGATCCCCAAATAACGCCTGTCGAACTGATCGATTCGGCACGATCGACGCCGCACGATTTAACAATTAACCCGGCTGATTCTCGAAAAAAAGAAACAATTAACCCGGCTTATCAATCAGATTGCAGAAACGGAGCTCCAGGCTCGATCGCCGCCGCCGCCTGCCGGTGCGATGGCCATTCGCCGACGTGACATGGTTGCCCGTCCCGTGCGACGGTGTAGAGAGAATCAGGCCGGAGATGGATGCGGGTACACACTATGTCGCTGAGGGAAATCTTTGATCTTTCCGGCCGGTCAGCTATGAAGGCAGATTCATGTGCACGGTGGCAGTGGCTGGGTCGGGTCGGGAGACCGAGCGTCCAAGTCGCCGGGTGGGACTCCTGACCCAGCAGCATACTTGACCAGGAACGAGGAACCCGGTCCGAGCTCCATGAATCATCGTCGCGGTGACCTCTCCGCCAAGGCAAGGCAGCCCCTCCCCCAAGTCTCCCTGCGCGAATAAAAGGCCGGCCGACCAGTCACAACTCGCCACTGCACCAATAAGCCGGCCGGTCCGTGCGTGCGATCCAAGAGTATCAGTATACTGTATACGTGGCTATAGCCATGCTCGGGAGGAGAAACAATGGGCCGCCGACGACGTCCAAGCCCCGACCGGACGGCGCGGGCCTCGCCGGCGCCAGCACCGTCGTCGCCGACGGCGGGCAGGCGGAGGTGGCCGCGTCGCAGTTCGTCGTGCAGCTAGGTGAACACCACAATTACCTCCTCGATCTAACATGTCTAGCACTGTATAGTATAGGTGCACGAAATCATTGATTGTGTACAAAACCCGGCATGCAGATGAGGCGGCTCGGGAGAGGCTGGAGCGCATGAACCGGAGGCTGAGGCTGCTGGAGCAGCAGATGGAGATGCTGGAGGCGGAGGTTGGGAGGGCCAGCAGTACCGCCGACGACTAGGAGCAGCGGCGCCGCCCCTGGTCGGAGAGACGATGGATGCAAGTAGAAGCCTTCCTTTTCTTCTTTTCCCTTCTCAGCTTCTTGCTGATGGAAGGACACGCACGGTGATAGTATCATGCGCTTGTTAAGGCGTTAGGCCTTTTTCTTGTAGTGATGGAAGAACATGACCATGACTATAGTGAATCACGGTTGTATTCCTGAAGCTTTTTGCCACATTTTTCCTTTGATCCCTGCTTGGTTTGAGGGGTTTGACTGACTCTCAGGCTCGTTGCGGAAAAGTATGGCTTCGTCTCCGGTGGAAAATGGCTGCCGTTCCAAGCATGCAAGTACATGATGGATCTCTGAATTGTCGCTTGATGTACGATTACCTCAGCACCTTAAATTAAAGACTTCATACCAGATTTCTGCTCCATCTTTCTCCTCGGCTGACATGCAGGTAGGAGAAAGTGCGACTTCACCACAACACTATGTACTTACATTAGAACCCTGGGTTTTCACTTCAGTTTTAGGTGAAACTTTATACAGCACGATTGCCTTGTTGGAACTAAATACATTCAACGAACCATACATTTTTCTTGTATACATGCTCATGATACAAACATATAGCACATCGGCATCAAAGTAAGAAAAAAGCAAGAAAACGCCGAATTACCGAGAGTCCGAGACGCAACAAGACTCGCGGAATACATCCACTGCGCCAACCAAAGCGGTGATACTTCGAGCATCACCATATCGCTCTATTCACAAGCTAGCTTGGTGCCAAAGCTGCTGAGGCTGATGGCAAAGGCCTGAAATGCCGACAGAGGCTGCCGATAATCCATCGTGAAGATGTCGTCGTCGACCTTACCAAACTGCAGCAGCACCGTCTCCTCGTCCCTGGAGCCAGTAGGGTCATTGGGGTCAGCGGCAACGGACAGCTGGAAATTCTTGACGGACGCAACTGTTACCCGCCCGTGGAAGTTCAAGCACCAGCACTGCAGGTGCTCATGCCAGCGGGGAGCTTTGTTTCTTAAAACCGTGGTACCCATGGGCTTCCGAAACTTCGTCTTGAGGGAGTTTTCCCAGGTCTCTTGAGGTGAAGGGCACTCGAGTGCACAATACATCCTCCTGGGGCCTCGGGATTTGAGCAGGTTGTATTTGTATGAAAGCTGCCCGACTTCATAGTTGCCCGCCGATACTTGGGGGCTGATTCTTCTGCTTCCGAAACGCCGACTAGATCGACTACTTGATGCTTTAGCGCCATCATGTGGTGGCTTGCTATCATATACTTTGAAGTTTGTTCCCCAAAAATCAGATCTAGACAGGTTACAGAAGAAGCACAATTATATCACCGAGTAAAAGAATCAAATACATATAATTAGTAATCCAAATTTTCAGTAATGCAAACAGAAACCAAACATAGGGATAGGGAGGTGACATAACCTAAACTAGGACACTGAAATGGTGAAATCAAATTCCAAAAAGTTGGTAAAGTAATCGCCTCAACACTTCAGCAGCCAGTTGCGAGGACACATGATGATTATTTTTCAGAATAAAAATACCAATAGGGGCGGACCATACTGAAGATACTTAGTAATAACAATAGTTACTCCCTACATCATGTCAGTCTGAATATACTTTTGTTCGTACTACTATAACTGCCCCACTTACTAGGAAAAGTTCATCTTGATCGGAGTGATACTTAATTGTCACCCATTCACCCGTGTTCGGGCAAAGCCTAATGCCAGCAACCAAATGTATTTTAAGACAGCTGATCATGGATCGCAAGGCCAACTTATGTACGTGTCTCTGATGACTACTTTTACGCACAAGAGGCATGGCTGGGAGTCTTGGTCTTGATTGGGCTGGCACAAAGAGGAAGTAGACGTGCACGAGGCCAGGTTGGAGAAAGAGCAGGCAGCAACATGTCGAAGAGAGAAAGAGGAAAATAAATTTTGGGGAAGCACTCTTCCTCCACCTCCAGCACGTGGGGGAAGATGAACAGGAAAAGGGACTAATCTGATTTGGTTTTTCTACATGGAGGTGGCAGGTGAGAGAAGAGATAGATACCACATAGGTGAAATTTCCTTCAGGGTATGTTTGGTTTAAGCCAAAGCTCACCGACACCAAACATTTGGCTAGCCAAAGGTTTTGCTTACCCATGGTTGGGCCAATGTTGGCAAGAAAAATAAGCTGAGAGGGCAAAGGGGAATGGCCATGCAAAAATATCGGAAACCATCCAAACAAGGACCAAAAAATTGGTAGGTTAGGTTTTGGACACAAACCAGAAACCAAACATACCCTCAAATCAGTGACATTGCCGCAATATACAATACCTCCTTCAAACCTCACTTCAGGGGGCTAAGTAAGCCACAGACTTGAGAGGTTTATAGACAAACACGATACTTGAGATCAGTAAAATGGACTTTTCCCTTAATGATAATATAAAAGAGAGATAGAATAAAAAAGAGATCCTCAGGACCCAAAAAATAAATTTAAAAGGACCATAAAAACCAGCAAATGTGAAGCAATCATAAAAGTGGAATAGCTTGCACACTCCCAAAAGGGCAAAGGTCAAAAGTTTAGAGTCTCAAGACATAGTGTAAATACTTCAGCAGACCATCGCAAAATTTCAAGGATGCAGTGGGTTTCATGTGACAAAGGGATGAATAAGGCACCTTAGTCATGCCACCAGGTCAAAAGGTTTGTTTTGCAGTATTGTAAACGATGCATCTTTGACCCCTGAATCATATTACTAGCATTCAAATTCAATTGAAAAGATACAAAGTGAAGAAGTGGTACTAACTCCAAGTATGGAACTCTGTAGTACTACATTGTCTAATGGTTTTTATAACACTGAGGACCTAAGTGTGTTCCATAAATCAAAAACACACTTTTGTGTTCCATATTTGCACCAAATATATTACTTCATCCAATTTAAACACTTAGCAGGATACATAAAAATAGCATGACAGGCTAATGTAAGTGCAGCCATGTTGAATTCTCACCTCAGTTTCCCCATATATGCATTGCTCCCTTGTGACAAGTCGTCAGCATCAAGGGATATAATGTACTCGGTATGGGGGCCACGCCTAAACCTTCTTGCAGCCATGAGAAACTTCCCTTTATCTACAGTAGCTGTCAGACGCAGACAATATGTATATTAAACTATATCATCAGGCACATTTTATAGTGACAATGGTTAAATGACATTACGAACAGTACAACAAATTGTAAGGGACAGCACATGGTAACTGGTAGAACCATAGAATATCCATTTAAGGCAAACTAATGATAGCATATAGCCACACAACACACTTCATCCTTGAGCAGATGAGAGTAAGGAACTGGTTGAGAAAATTGGTGCTCTATAAATACATGAACATGTACATTCTACTGCCTATGCACCTGAGTGTTACAGGTAGTAACAAAGATCAAGTGAGATATTCCAAGTACTATTACTGCCACTAATCTCGTAAAACTATCCAAGCTCCGAAAGACCGGAGGAAATCTTGAGATTTAGATTCTAGCTCCAAAAGATGCTCAAGTCCTAGGCATGACTGAACGAAACCCTTTGAATTGAACTTTTGAATAACCAATCCAAATAATGAGCAGCACTGTCCATTATTTTTTTATTTGAAAACTTAGGGTTATTCCAACACACGGTAACAATTTTAGTCCAGAATTCAGTGGATTTCTGCAGGTTCAATTTCATTAGCCAGTTCACACGTCTCCTGACGATCCCAGTTTAATTGCAATAATGCATACAGATGCAAATTACCGCTTTGCCATGAAAACCCAACATAGATGCATTTGAGTTGGTTTGATTACTAGTTGAGTGCCAGGAAGCAATATGTATGAGACGACTACACATGCAAAAACAATGTAGATGCAACTGAAAAGTCAGAATTGACTAGAAGAAACAAGTGGGCACGCTTCCAATTAAAGCCTTGTTGAGTGAGATACAAAAGGAGGCAGCATAATAATCCAAGAAAAAGAATGCAATCTGCCTCGTTTTTAGATGAAAAAAAAGAAGCTTCGGTCTCTTAGACCAAGCTTCTTATAAGCTAAGGTTTTCGGCTAAACCATTGCTAACTCTTCAATATATTTCTTGCTGAAAGTGTCCCTGGTCCACAAGCCCAAATGTATACGCAACATAAAATAAAAAAAGGACAGACCCAGTGCATAGAAGCTCCCACACAAGGTGGCAACATAAAATAAATACGAGAAAATCAAGGCAGTACTCCCATCAGATAAACTTACCAGTTGTCAAGCCAAGGTAGAGGTAGAACGTAGAGTTCTTCTTATTCCGCTTGATAAAACACTGCATTGGGAACTCCCTTGGCCCTGGCTGTTTGACAACATGTTGTAAGATTAGGCATACAGATGCTGCATAAGAAAATTCTGCACTAAGTCCCAAGTAACGACAAATTAATCCCTCGGAAAACTAGCTTCAGTAGACATGTATGAAAACTACAGGTACGTTTGGTTTTAGCCTAGCTTGGCTGTATCAAATAATTGGCTAGCCAAATTTTTGGTGGAGTTTTTTCTTGCCCATAAATTGGCGAACATTGGCTAGAAAAGTGATCTAGAATGGACAGAGAAGCATTGGCATGACAAAAGACATCCAAACATAGACCAAATTTTTAGCGATGACCAAATTATTGGTAGGGTAGGTTTTGGCCACCATCCAAACACACCCTATGCTACTCGAAATAGGCAAGACAGAATTTCTGATTTTGGAAGCCTTGCCATTAGAAACCCAATTAATCGAGTCTCTCTTTGCAGGGGCATGACAAAAATATGCAAGCCAAATTTTCTGATCGTCAACACACCAACAGGTCAACCTTCATTGAAATCACCCACCCAAATACACCAAATTTGGTATCCCCCAAACCAAGAATGAGAACGCGAGTGTACTTTATACACGCACACTTCTTTGGTATGGCATACAGCGCGACCGGGCTGCGGCACGACACATGCAGCAGCACCCCACTTTCATGTGACGTCATGGTGTACTCCATCGCCACAGTACGCAAACTGCTGCATGGCTGATCAGACGGTGTGGTGCCCTTAGCACCATAAGATCAGCCAGAATAGGTTTAGGGCACTTTTATCTAAAATGGTACTCCCTCCGTTCACAAGTATAAGATGATTTAGATATTTCAATATGTACTACATGAGGACTGAAATGAGTGAACAAGTATAAGATGATTTTAGATAAAAGCAGCACCCCACTTTCATGTGACGTCATGGTGTACTCCATCGCCACAGTACGCAAACTGCTGCATGGCTGATCAGACGGTGTGGTGCCCTTAGCACCATAAGGTCAGCGAGAATAGGTTTAGGGCACTTTTATCTAAAATGGTACTCCCTCCGTTCACAAGTATAAGATGATTTAGATATTTCAATATGTACTACATGAGGACTGAAATGAGTGAACAAACACACTAAAACGCGTCTATATACATCCAATTCACAAAAAGTTAAAACATCTTATATTTGTGAACGGAGGGAGTACAAGAACGATTAAGGACCTCATTGATTGGCGGGAGACTATCCCATTTCCTGCAGGAACTGAATTGTTCCCTGTGAATTCACGTGAGTCTATCCCGTTTCCGTAATCCGATGCCCTATCTCAACAGTGAATTCACGTGAATCTATCCCATTTCCAAATCGCGCGAACAAGCAACCTTATTAGCATCTATCGGAAAGAACTAATGGACCTGATGTATAGGCAGGTGTGAAATTTGTCGCTCAAGCTTCACACAGAAGTCAAAAGTGCCGCAATCGGATGCCCTATCTCAACGGAGGAACCTTGGAAAAAATTACGGATCGAAAGGGGGGAAATCGCATCATCAGTTCCTCCTTAAAAACTTAAGTTTGGAATGGGGATTTCCACAGCCCTGGACCACCACACACCGAACCGGAAGCAGAGACCCCTACCAATCGACGGGTATGAGGGCACAAGCCAACCAGGCGCAGCTCCCGTTCTCACCTGCTTGAGCGAGGACGGGAAGGTGATCTTTCCGGACACCGCGGGCGGCCGCACGACGGCGACGGCGGCGTCGCGCCATCGGCGGCAGACGCAGGCGCAGGAGACCACGTCCTTGCGGGCCGGCCAGCGCTCGCCGCCGGACGCCTCGACGCGGCGCACCACCTCCGAGAGGAGCTCCGGCAGAAGGCGCGCCCACCTCTCCTCCTGCTCCTCCGGCTGCCCGTCCTCCTTCTCCCCCGTCTCCGAGACCTCGGCCGCCGGCGGCTCCTCCCGAGGCATATCTTCCGCCCACCACTGTACTGCCTCCCCACTAGGTCGCGGGGCTCTTTCGTCGGTCTTGGTTTTTTGCTTTTCTTTCTTCCAACTGTAATCAAAACCGCGTTGGGCGATGGAGAGAAGAAGATGGAGTACTTGTCTGGAAAAGTGGATCTAGCGGGCGGACAGGTACTGTGACCACTCATCACTGTGGTGCGTGGTCTTTCTTTAATTTCTTTCCTTTTCCGTATGAGGTAATAGCACCCCAGGTACCCTAACTTGCATACAATGTGATGATTTAGTCCCAAAGTCGCAAAACTAAACCAAACCATACCTCAACTTGCACCCAATGTGATGTTTTAGTCCCAGGCCAATCACAGCTCGTCAATTGGCCGCCAAGTGGCTGGGCCGGTCAGCGCGCGGATTTTCTCACAAACCCCCTGCGTTTCGCTGAATCAACCCGGCGAGCAGCCAGTAGAAGTAGTCGAGGTGCGCGCGGTTGAGGTTGTTGGAGAACCAGCTGGCGCCGCCCTTCTTGGTGGCGCCGTCGATGGCGGAGATGAGGAAGCTGCTCAGGAAGTGGCCCACCCCGAAGATGTTGAGGAAGAAGGCCAGCCCCAGGCTGCGCAGCGCGTCGGGGACCTGGTCGTAGAAGAACTCCTGCAGCCCGATCATGGCGAACACGTCCGACAGCCCGAACAACACGTACTGCGGCACCATCCACCACAGGCTCATCGGCAGCGCCGCCTTGGGGTCGTCCACGAGGCCGGCCTCCCTCGCCCCGCCCAGCCGCCTCGCCTCCACCAGCGCCGCCACCACCATGGCCACCAGGGCGAGGACCAGCCCGGTGCCGATCCTCTGCAGCATGGTGATGCCTGAGGACAGGCGCGTGAACCGCCGCGCCGCCGGCACGAAGAGCCGGTCGTAGACTGGGATGAAGGTGATGATGGTCAGGCTGATGAACGTCTGCAGCGCCGCCGGCGGCACGCGGAAGGTGGCGCCTATCCACCGGTCCAGCGTCGCCGCCTGCTTCGTGAAGAAGGTCGACGACTGGGAGAAGATGAGGGCGTAGATGATGCACGTCGCCCAGATGGGGAACAGCCGCAGCAGGCCCCGAACTTCCTCCCGGTGCTCCGCGTTGAACTCACCATCCTCGCCCGCAAGAGTACTGCTTGTCTAAACAACAGATCAACCACATTCAGAGTTAGCACTGTATGTAAGCCTGACAAGATCATACATTCAGAATTCTCATGGCCAAATTGCAGATTTCAAACGAGAAATGATGGATGATGAGTGATCATACTTGGCGCATTGGCTGGACTTGGAGCCTTTGAGGAGCGTGACGAAGGCCCTGGCGAGGCGGGCGAAGGGGCTGGACTGGGTGGAGGTGTAGTAGCGATACCGGCGGGTGCCGAGCAGGAACATGGCGAGCGCGAAGACCATGACGAGGCAGGGGATGCCGAAGCCGAGGCCCCAGCCGATGTTGTCCTGGATGTAGCTGGAGGCCATGGTGGTGGCGGCGGTGCCGGAGCACATGCCGAAGTACCACCAGTTGAAGAAGGAGCTCCGGGAGACGGACTCCTCGGGGTGGTGCTGGTCGAACTGGTCGGTGCCGAACGCCTGCGCCCACGGCTTGTGCCCGGCCTCCGCCAGCGCCACTAGGTAGAGCGAGACGTAGAAGATGGTCACCTGCACCGGCGACGGCGAGCACGCGCCCGAGAGCGAGGTGAAGCTGGTGCACCCGTCCGAGTGGAACACCGGGAGCGCCGAGGACAGGGTCAGCATGCCCATGCTCTGCAATGGCAACCCGGCTGTCAGTGGTCAGTCGGACGCACTTCTCTGTCAGTGGAAGTGCGCGGGCTTGATTGGGGAAGGGCGGACAGAAAGGGGTTCGTTCACGGAGCACTTTTTATGTCAAAAGGGGAATTTTTACGGGAGGGGAAAAGTGGGTTGACCACGACGAAGAGGACGGAGGCGAGCACGATGGTGCGGAACCGCCCGAGCCAGGCGTCGGCGACGCAGGCGACCAGCAGCGGCAGCATCGTGGCGACGCCGCTCCACGCGTTGATCGCCGCGGCGGCGCCGGCGGTGGACTCCCCCAGCGGGCCCGTCAGGTAGCTGATGAAGTTGGCCGACACCCCGTGGTACGCAAACCGCTCCGCGATCTCCACACCTTCAATTCCAAACGACACAGAAAAGACCCAAATTAAGGCCACCCCTCGATCGATAATCATCCATGTACTGGATCGGGGGCCGGACGTACCGAGGACGAACATGGCGGCGGACCATCGGCCGGTGGAGGCGTGCGGGGCGGGGCCGCCGCGGAAGTCCACTACGCCGGGCACGGCGCCGTCGGTCTGGGGCAGGAGGAGGGCGCGGGTGGCGTCCATTCTTGTTCAGTTGGGTCTGGTCTGTTGCGTGTGCGTGTCAGCAAATCTTCAGTTGGAAGGGGCTGCACAAAGGATAATGCGACGGGGGTTGAGCCTGGCATCATATACCGTGGCGGCTGGCTAGGGTACAGTACGGGATCGGGGCAGCATGCAGCATGACGGGCGGGCTCAGACAAGGAGGTACACGACACGGTGCCATCTGCCCTTTGCCCTTCGCTTTTCTCTCGTTTTTCTTCTGGGAATCTTCCGCTTGGTTGATTGCGGGTTGATTCAACGAAACGGCAGGGGGTTTTGTGAGAAAATCCGCGCACTGACCGGCCCAGCCACTTGGCAGCCAATTGGCAAGCTGTGATTGGCCTGGGACTAAAACATCACATTGGGTGCAAGTTGAGGTATGGTTTGGTCTAGTTTTGCAACTTTGGGACTAAATCATCACATTGTGTGCAAGTTAGGGTACCTGGGGTGCTATTACCTCTTTCCGTATTATCATAGTGGTGAAACAACCACAAACACACACATTTTCATCGCCGTGCAAGTGTTTTTTTTTCTGAAGGCCACGTCATCAACATATGCGACCAACATTCAGAAGTGGGTGCGTACTATGTGTCGACCGGCTGATTTCCTGGGAATGTCACATCAGTTCGATGTCTGCCCGATGCATCATGTGTGAGCCGATGGATTCACTTTGACAGGTTAGCTGGCAGTCCCGTCCCTTCTCAACTATCCGCAACATCGTCGATGTTGCGCCACCCTGCAATATGGTTGTCGTAGTGACCACACGTCCCTTCTCAGTCGTTCGGTCTGTCACAGGTAAGGAACGAAGGTAGATCGAGACTCGGACTCACGTGGAGCGTAGGCCTCTTCCCCTACATCATTGATGTTGCACTTGTCGCCCTGCAACACGGCCATCGTTGCAGTGGTCGCGACACATGATCGTCGTCATTGCAACACCAACACCGTTGTCACAACACGACATGGCATCATCATCATCGTGCATCGTCGCCTCTACAACACCCGCTCGGGGAGGCCTTGCAGCAGTCGATGACGCCCTCTCATCGGTCGTCGTCGTGCAATGTCACGCAACACCGCCTCCCGTCTAGCAATGGTGGTCGCTGGCCTTTTGAAGTAATAGCGCGTGCCATGGGAGCCGACGAGGAACAATAGATGAGGAAAGGAAAAATAAATGTTTGCTACTCTAGATACTTCTACTCTAATGTAGTGTTTTTTTCTTAACCCTACATATTGTTTTTTAGCTTCTTCTAGCTATGAGTAGAATGATGAATCTTAAGTAATATTTTCTAGAGTGTTCTAACTATAAGTAGAAGTGAGATGTGAAGGCTTTCCAAAGCTCTATAAATAGAGGTCATCGCCTATAGTTTTGAACCAGGCTATGTAGCCCCACTACGTATAATCGAACTTGGTGTTCCTATATAAGATCTTGGAGTAGATATTGTCCCTAGGAGTTTTGGATTGAACTCTTACTGCCATATCGACCTATACTCGCTTCTAGAGTAATATCCAACGCAAAATGTTGAAGTAGTTCCTTCAACGCTTGTGATGTACACTTTGTAGCAGCAAGGTGGAGTTGTTCATCCGCAACCTTGTGCTGCTTCAGGTGGTACCAAAGTCACGTTGATCCATACTAGTTCTTTATTTTCTCTTTGATAGTGGAGCTGCAGCAGACAATTGAGCAATTGGCGAAGAGGGTGGATGTTGCAGAACAACAGATCAAAGCACTACGTGAAGATCTTAATCAGAGATTTGATCAACTCAATGAGATGATAATAAAGAGTGTCCCCCTGCTATGAATGAAGAAGATTCGTCAAAAGAGCCTGTTTCAGGAAAAGAAGATGAAGATGTTCAACATGGAAGAAGGGGAGGTGAGCAAGCCTATCACAACAATGTGCGGTTCAACGTACTTCAAGAAGGCCAATTTATGTTGAAACTTCCGAAGATGAAGAATATGATGATTCCCTTGAAGAGCCCAATCTCTATGCACATCTGAGAGTACCGAACCCTACATATGCAAGGGATACATACAAGGTGAAAGCTGAGATCCCAACTTTAAATGAAAATGTTGATATTGAAGGGTGCCTCGATTGGTTGTATGAAGTGGAGAATTTTTTTGAGGTCATGGAGATTCCAGAAGATCGTAGAATTCCTTTGGTAGCGTACAAGCTTAACGGAGGAGACAGGGCATGGTGGGATCGCCTTCAAGAAAAACGCATGCCGAGAGGAGAACCTTGTGTGAATGGCGGCAAATGAAGAGTCTTTTGAAAGGGAGTTTTTTTTCTGTTGATTACAACCAGATCCTATTTATCCAATTTCAAAACTGTTCTCAAGGGAATATAACGGTTTTAGATCACACGAAGGGGTTTCTAAGGCTACAAACGGGGAGCAACCTTGCAAAAATGATAATCAACAAGTTGCAAGGTAGATCAATGGTCTCAATGATGTCATCCAAGAACGACTAATGATGCAACAAATCTGGTCCATTGATCAAGCACAAACTCTGGCCTTAAAGGCCGAGAGGTTTGTGAGGTAAATAAAGACAACTAGGACTCCATATCGTCATATCAAAGGCTCGTCTAGGAGTCACACTAATAGAGTGGGAGAAACGACTGCTTCACCAAAGACAAAATGACCCACCCTGAAGCAAACTAGAGGCAAGGAAAAGGAAAACGAAGGCCAAAAATGTTATAAATATGGTGAAGAGATACACATATATAATAGCTGCCCATTGAGCAAATTGTTGACACAACTGTCCATGACAATGAAGATAATGAGAAAGAATATGAATGGCATAGCTTGAAACTGCAATGGCAATGTATGCCTATTAGTGATTGATAGTTGTAGATGAGGGTATATTATCACCCATAATTTGATGAACCATTTAAAGCTTGAAACTCACGATCATCCAAATCCCTACTGTAAGGGCATACTTATCCCTAAGGTGTTTTGGTGATTGATGATGATGCTTTTGTGGACTAATAGTGTGCGTTGAGTTTTTCAGAGATTCATCCTTTGGCACGAGAGGATTCACTCCCCTCAGAGTGTTATTCAAGATGGTGCAGCTCTTTCGGTTCTATGTTGGTGGACTAGTTTCGTAGGAGTCATCATACTAGCAAGAGGGGGTCCGCTTTGGTAAGGCTAGGGTGGAATCAACACGTACACATCTTTGTTACACCCTCTGAGCCTTTCCGCTTCAATGGAGAACTCATTCCCCTTCTTTTGAGCATTGTTTGGTCCCAGCGGTAGTACCGCGGGCCACAGCGGTAGTACCGCCTGAGTGTTACAAGCGGCAGTACCGCTCCACAGCGGTAGTACCACTTGAAGCCCTCCGACGTAGTACCTTTGAGGCTTCGTGCTCCTACCGCCTCGACTCGAGGGTTCCTTTTCTCGTGTCGGGTCTTGCGGCACTAGTTGCGGTAGTAGAGGCGGTAGTATCGCTCTTAAGCGGTAGTACCGCCCTTACCTCCACGGTAGTACCGCTCTGGGTCCAGATCCTTCGCTCCCCTCTTCTGCGTGGCACCTTCGCTCCCCTCTTCTACACGGCAGTACCGCAAGGTGGGACGGTAGTACCGCTGGCCACAGTGGTAGTACCGCCCACCCCAGCGGTAGTACCGCTCTCTGCGAGGCTGTTGTGGGGGGTAACGGTTGGATTGTTCCCCCCACTATATAAGGGGGTCTTCTTCCCCAAAGTTGACCTACCTCTTCCCCCAAAAGCTCCATTGTTGCTCCAAGCTCCATTTTCGCCTGATCTCTCTCCCTAGCCAATCAAACGTGTTGGTTTGCTTGGGAGTGGTTGAGAAGACCCAGATCTACACTTCCACCAAGAGAAATTTGATTCCCCCCACTAATCCCTAGCAGATCTTGTTACTCTTGGGTGTTTGAGCACCCTAGACGGTTGAGGTCACCCTGGAGCCATAGTCCATTGTGGTGAAGCTTCGTGGTGTCGTTGGGAGCCTCCAATTAAGTTGTGGAGATTGCCCCAACCTTGTTTGTAAAGGTTCGGTCGCTGCCTTCAAGGGCACCAATAGTGGAATCATGGCATCTCGCATTGTGTGAGGGCGTGAGGAGAATACGGTGGCCCTAGTGGCTTCTTGGGGAGCATTGTGCCTCCACACCGTTCTAACAGAGACGTACTTCCCTTCAAAAGGAAGGAACTTCGGTAACACATCCTCGTCTTCACCGGCTCCACTCTTGGTTATCTCGTGCCTTTACTTGTGCAAGCTTTTTGTGTTGTATCCCTTGCTTGCTTGTGTACTTTTTGTTGTTGCATCATATAGGTTGCTCACCTAGTTGCATATTTAGACAACCTACTTTGATGCAAAGTTTAATTTGGTAAAGAAAAGCTAAAAATTGTTAGTTGCCTATTCACCCCCCCTCTAGTCAACTATATCGATCCTTTCAATTGGTATCAGAGCCTCGTCTCTTTATTAAGGACTTTGCCGTCCGAAGAGTATGGTTGACACCGCAGACGGTGGGGAGGAGCACTCCGGTGTGAATCCGAGCTCGTCTACGGCCGATGGGGGAACCGCGGTCTCTCGTGAGGAATTTAATGTGGCTTTGGACACATTGAAAACCTCCATGACGACCGAGGTTGAAAGCATGTTTAATAAATTCTTAGAAGGACTTAAACTATCTACCTCGCCTATGAAAGTGGGTGATCCCACTAACAAGGTGACGGATGCTAACTCCGACAAGGGGGAAGCTAATAGTGAAAAGGGTCCCTCTACTAGTGGTCGAAATGGCACCGGCGTCTTTGCCCATGTGGAACCTCCGACTTATGGAGGACCGATTCCCTCTACTCATTTAAATCATGCCGGCCCTCCTCCTAAGATTGTGAAAAATGGGGACTTTGATTCTTGGGTGTATCACCTCAAGCATCATTTAAATCATGTGAATAGTAATCTTTGGAGAATCATTGAAGAAGGTTTCTATCCACATGACCGAAGCAACTTCACCCCTAGAGAAGCCATGGATAATCAATTCAATGAGAATGCTCTCTTCATCATCCAAGATGCTATTCTCCCCGAAGATCTCCCTCATCTTCGACCCTACGCCATGGCCAAAGACGCATGTCATTGCATTGTTCTCTCTATCGGGGAAGTGCAAGCATTCAATGCTCCAACTATGAAGTGGTGCAAGATGAAGCTGATGAGTTTGCAATGAAAGAAGATGAAGAACCTCGTGAGCTCTTTCGGAGAGTAACCAAACTCGCGGTCTCACTCCGAGATCATGGGAGCAAGGACACGGATGACAATTGGATCAAGCGCAAGTTCCTCAAGGCCATGATGCCCTACAACAAGGCCATGTCCTCCGTCATTCGTTAAAGACCGGACTTCCACTCCATGACCTCAAGTGAAGTGTTGGATGAGTTTGTTGCAATGAGCATCTTGGACAAGACCGCCGACAACGCGGTGCTCCATTCTCAAAGAACAAAGAAGTCCAATCTTGCCTTGAAGGCCAAGGTCATTGTGGAAGAAGAGGAAGAAGAGGAAGATGAGGAGGGCAATCCCGAGGATACAAAGTATGATTATCATGAGCACATGGCTCTTGCTTCAAGGCAATTTTGGAGCAAGAAGAACACAAGGCCCAATTTCAACAAGAACAATTCAAGTGGGTTCAAGGGCAAGCAACGAGTGAGAACTTGTTATAATTGTGGCAATGTGAGTCAATTTTTTTGTGGATTGTCCTTACGAGAAGCGGGAAGACAATGGTGGCAAGCTCATTCGAAAAGACAAAGCCAAGTCCTTCCCAAACAAGAACAACTTCACCAAAAAGACTCCTACTCGAGGGTTAGTGGTCCAAGAAGAATACCATGAGGATGACGATGATGATGAAGATGGAGAAGCAATGGCCATGGCCTCCGTTGCCATTGCCACAACTCCCCAGGTGTCTCTCTTTGATTCACCCAACAAGAACATCACCGCCAAGTGCCTCATGGCTAAAGCCACTAACAAGGTAACCCCCAACATCAAAACCACCATCATTACTAATCCCTCCTTGACGGATTGCATTGATGAAAATGAGGGGTCTAATGAAGAGATGAATGAATTTGAGTATTTTATGAGTAAACTCAAGGGAAAATCCAAGAAGCACTTTGTTGCTCTCTTGGAACAACTTGGTGAAGCCAATGACATGATCGAGGCTCATGAAGAAACCATCTCTAAGATGGAAGGTCATAGTCGTGACTATGCCGATGAGATATTGGATCTCTCTAACGCTCTTGAGGAAGAGCGTGGTTATCATTTGGCTCTTGAGGAGTCACACAACGATGACCATGCTAAATTAAAGAAAGATCTTGATCATGCTCTTGTTGTCTCTCGTGTGCTAAACTCCGAGAAGGCTAAACTTGGGGTTGACCTTGCTAGACTCAAAGAGGAGTTTGATTTACTTGACAAGGCTCACAAGGAGCCGCCTTTCCTCATATGGTCTTAATTGATAACGCAAATGCTACTAACCCGTTTGTGAGCATGTGCATCTTGTGTAGGAAAATGCCAAGTTGAAGGAGCAACTCGAGAGAGGCCTTGTGACATGCATACATGGTGAGAAGAACCTCAATGACCTTTTGAGCAATCAAAAGGAAGTTGTGGCCAAGGAGGGAGTTGGGTTCACACCCAAGTCCAAGAACAAGAATAAGAACGACAAGACCAAACGACCTCCGCCTCTTAAGCAAACTTTTGTGAAGGAAGGAGAGGGTGCTCCTAAGGAGAAGAAGAACAATGTGAAGGGTGATGATGTCAAAAAGGGCAAAGCCACCTCTTCCAACAAAGCTGGCGACTTTAACCCTTCTTATGTGTTGTGCCGTGCTAGTGATGGGCATGTTTATGCTAAATTTGTTGGTTCTCCTTATGAGTACATTGAATGGTCTATTTGGGTTCCTAAGACCCTAGTTACTAACATCAAAGGACCCATTACTAAATGGGTACCTAAAACCAAGCATTGATCTCTTGTAGGTGTTTGCTTCTGGTGGGGGATCATGGTTGCTCGATAGTGGAGCAACAAATCATATGACCGGAAGCAAGGACTTGGTGGTGGACATGCACAAGATCCCATCTATGCCCACCAACGTTGAGTGGGGTGATGCCTCGTCTTCTAAGGTATTGGGTCTTGGTAAGGTTGTCATTTCTCATGATCTAACGATTGGGAAAGTCATGCTTGTTGAGTCCCTTGCGTACAATCTACTTTCCGTTCGTCAACTTGCACTCATGGGTTTTGCCACTTTCTTTGATATTGATACCGTGGCCCTCTTGTGGAGCAAGACTCTTAAAGTAGCCTTTGTTGGGCATGTCGAGAATGGTCTCTATGTGATTAACTTTTCGGAGCGACCCACTAAGACCGCGACATGCCTAATGGCTAAAGTTGATGTGGGATGGCTTTGGCATCGCCGTTTAGCCCACGTCAATATGATATCTTTGCAAAGTCTTCTCAAGGGGGACCATGTTTGTGGACTAACAAATGTTAGGTTTGCCAAAGATCATGCTTGCAGTGCTTGTATTGAAGGAAAGCTTCATGAAAAGGCTCACCCTCCCATGACTATCATATACTCGAAGAGACCCTTGGAGCTCCTTCACATGGATCTCTTTGGGCCTCCATCCTTTGATAGTATTGGAGGTAGAAAGTATTGGTTGGTGATTGTGGATGATTATTCAAGGTACACTTGGGTATTTTTCTTCAAGAGGAAGAGTGAGACTCAACAAACCGTCATCGACTTTGCGAATGAGGCTCAACGTCAACATGATGCAAAGATCTTGACAATAAGAAGTGACAACGGCACCGAGTTCAAGAACTACACCTTGGATGAGTTTCTTAGTGATGAGGGGATCAAGCATCAATATGCTGCACCGTATACCCCTCAACAAAATGGTGTGGCGGAGAGGAAGAACCGGACGTTGATGGATGCAGCAAGGACCATGATGGCGGAGTTCAAGTCTCCATACAACTTTTGGGCTGAAGCCATCAACACATCATGTCATGAATCCAATCGGCTCTATCTCCGCAAAGGCTTGAACAAGACTCCTTATGAAATACTTATCGGTAACAAGCCCAACCTCAAGTACTTCCGGGTGTTCAGGTGTAAGTGTTTCATTCTCAAGAAAGGTGTTCGCTTGTCTAAATTTGAGGCTAAACCTTATGAGGGCATATTTGTTGGTTATGCTACAAACTCTCATGCTTACTGTCGGTTCAAAACCGGCGGATCTCGGGTAGGGGGTCCCGAACTGTGCGTCTAGGCGGATGGTAACAGGAGACAAGGGACACGATGTTTTTACCCAGGTTCGGGCCCTCTCAATGGAGGTAAAACCCTACTCCTGCTTGATTAATATTGATGATATGGGTAGTACAAGAGTTGATCTACCACGAGATCAGAGAGGCTAAACCCTAGAAGCTAGCCTATGGTATGATTGTTGTTCGTCCTACGGACTAAAACTCTCCGGTTTATATAGACACCGGAGAGGGCTAGGGTTACACAGAGTCGGTTACAATGGGAGGAGATCTTCATATCGAATCGCCAAGCTTGCCTTCCACGCCAAGGAAAGTCCTATCCGGACACGGGATGAAGTCTTCAATCTTGTATCTTCATAGTCCGGGAGTCCGGCCAAAGGTCATAGTCTGGCCATCCGGACACCCCCTAATCCAGGACTCCCTCAGTAGCCCCTAAACCAGGCTTCAATGACGACGAGTCCGGCGCACAAATTTTCTTCGGCATTGCAAGGCGGGTTCCTCCTCCGAATACTTCATAGAAGATGTTAAACACAAGGATAGTGTCCGGCTCTGCAAAATAAGTTCCACATACCACCATAGAGAGAATAATATATGCGCAAATCTAATCTGCTGACGTATTCCGCAGCGTGACATCATGCCACGGCCGAGCCTTTATTCGAATCGTCTTACTGTTCCACCTCAGCGCGTTTAGCGAGGCGGTTTCCTTGGCACGTCTTGTCAAAGCAGAGATCGTGTCCCCTTATTTCGGGATTCTCATCAATACGGGCATGGGTAACCCAACCGCGCCATTTAACCGCGGCGCTTGGGAGATAAACGAGTTTTATTAGGCTGGTGGGGGCTCATAGTTTCGGCCGCCCATATAAGGGGATAAGGATCCACCCTTTCCATTTACGCCTTCTTCCTCCTTTGCTTATCCATTCCTGCGCACTCGAGCTCCAGCGCCCAAGTCCGCACTTCCCACCTCAACCTTCTCCAATCATGTCCGGAGCGGGAGGCGGATGGATGGCCTCCTCCGTCACGGATGGGCAAATAAAAAAGTTGAGGAAGGCCGGATACTTGTCTAGCGACATCGCGCACCAGCTGCAGATGAGGGGCAACTCATCCCCACCCCTAGGCCCCATGAGAGGGTCGTGTTTCTCCCCCATTTCCTCCGCGGACTGGGCTTTCCTCTTCACCCGTTCGTCCGTGGGCTCATGTTCTACTACGGCCTGGACTTCCACGATCTGGCCCCGAACTTCATCCTCAACATCTCGACGTTCATTGTCGTGTGTGAGGTCTTTCTCCGCATCCAGCCCCACTTCGGCTTATGGCTGAAGACCTTCAATGTCAAGCCGAAGGTTGTGGGCGGCCGACAAGCGGAGTGCGGAGGCGCCATGGTGGGCAAGATAGCCAACGTTACATGGCTCGAGGGCGCCTTCGTGGAAACCATCAAAGGGTGGCAATCGGGGTGGTTCTACATCACCGAGCCGCGTGACCCTGAATGGGCAGCGGCCCCCGAATACCGATCTGGCATCCCCACACGGCTCACCTCATGGAAAGAGGCGAGCTTATCGTGGGGTAATTCGGCAGAGGTGACCAGACTTCAAACTTGCGTCAAAGACCTGATCGACAGGAAGGTTAAACTTGTCACCATAGTCCAGGTCATGCTCTTCCGCCGGATCCTCCCGTGTCAACGACGGGCTTTTAATCTGTGGGAATTTGACCCGGCCCGGCACCAAACTTTGTCCAGGCTCTTCGACACAATGCACGAAGATGCCTAGAAGGTGCTTTTCAAGAGCTCCGAGGTTCACCCTCCCATCACCGAGGATCACGGATTCTGCGCGAAGCGTCAAGCCAGCACGGTAAGCTCAATTTTCCCATTATGGGGTATTTGTTTTCCATAGTTTGACTCTATGCGGGATCTAAACTCCCATCCCTTTAATAGGACTGGCAGAAGAAGGCCGGACAGATCAACTGTCCGGCTCCTTTGCCCGAAGACCCAGCGGACGCTCGTTTGACAAAGCTGCTGGTTCTGGCACCCCACGTGGTGCCAGAGAAGAAGGCCAAGAAGAAGGCCACGGGGACTCGAAAGAGTTCTCGATGCCTGGTGTGTCGGACTCATCGCCCGACGACCCCAAAGCACCCTCCGCCTCCGAAGACGAGGAGGAGGAAGAAGAAGCCTCTCCCCCTCCAGCGGGGGGAGGAAAGAAAAGGAAGGCCACCCCAACTGGGGAGGCCGGAGGGTCCAAGAAGGGGAGGACCCTTCTGCCGGACTACGCCTCCGATGCCAAAGACGGCGGGGAGGAATGGCCATCCAGGGTCAAGCCCCTGGCAAAATCGTAAGTGTCCAGATACCAGAATAACTTATGGCGCTCCTCTAATGTATGGTACCTTCTGACGTCGAATTCAATCATGCAGTCCACCCAAGGCTCAGCTCGGCGATTCGTCGAGCGGCTCCCTGGATTCGTCAGATGTGAATAGCGCTTCACTTCCGACGGCCTCCTCCCCTCTCCCTACGGACGACGCCGAGGTGGAGTCCCAAAAGGGACTAAACCAGGAGGAGGTGGTCCTGGAAGCGCCGCAAGGCGACCTCCCGGACTCCAGGCCCAAAGGGGGTAAATCCACAGAGGGATCTAAGTCCGGCCCCGGGCCGGACACCGCTCCGGAACCAACAAAGGTTCCAGAGTCTGGTAGGTGGCGCCTTTGCAAGAAAGGCACGCCTACGACACCGGCGGCCTCTGTCCAACTGGAGACGCTGGACAATTTGCTGGAGGTGCTCAACGGCGCCTCCATCGACGAGGAGCACCGCACTGTTATGAGTGCGGTGATTCAGAAGGTTCAGTCCGCCAAGAGCGGGCCGACAGAAGCCTATACCAGCCTGCTAACAGGCTTTGAGGTATGTATTCAAAACATATAAAAATGTTACCGCATAGACAGTAGCCCCTGATGCTCAGTTTGGTGTTCCGAATGAAAAGCCGGACTGAGGATCTAAAAAGATATACGCATGAGTCTAATATAAATATGTCAATATGCGAATGGAGGCTGCGCTGCTGACCTCTGCCGCACTGACTGCAGAGGTCGACGCATTGAAGCAGAACCTCGAGCGGTCCGAGAACGAGCTCGGCCGTGGCAAGAAGCAGCTCGAGGACAAGGAGGGTATGTAATACCGTATGTATATGTATATAGAAATACCTGGTTGAAAAAATGACAGGACCAACGTGAATGTTGCAGGGGCCACAACTCAGGTGGCAACCCTGAAGGAAGCGCTTTCCAAGGCCGAAGACAATGCGGCCATGGAGTGCTCCGAGCGAGAGAAGCAAGAGGCGGAGGTGCGGCAAGAGCTCGATGCTCTTGTGAAAAATATGAGAGGTTAGAGCTTGACTCGAAGACTCGAGAGTCCGAGCTCGCCTCAGCACTTGAAAGCGCCAAATCTGCCAAGACCGAAGCCCAAAAAGCCCTCGAGGAGATTGAGGCAATGAAAAAGATTGCGGCGGGTAAGGCATTCTTTATGCAAAGCAAGCATGTGAAAGTAAATTACCTGTTACTTACCCGCATCCGGAGTTCTCTAGGAGCGTTCGTAGATCTGCCCCGCAGTGTATCCGATGCCACCGCATTCTACCAGGGCCGAGGAAGGAAGCTCGACGGAGAAGGTGTTCTGGGCCCAATATGCTGAGGCCGAACACCCGGTGCCCTTGAGCGACCAGCTGAAGTAGCTGGTCGAGCTTCATAAGGCAGCCGAACAGGCCATGAAGGGCCTGATAGGCCGGCTGTGGCCTGGTGAGGTCATGCCTTTGAGCTACTTTGGGCTGGTGCGGCGACTGGTGGATGCCTGTCCACGGCTTGAAGTCATCAAGCGTTCCATGTGTATCGAGGGCGCCCGTAGGGCTTTTGCCCGTGCTAAAGTGCACTGGGGCAAACTGGATGCTGAGAAGCTGGTGAAGGATGGGCCGCCGGAGGGGAAGGAGCATCGCAGGCCCGAGATGTATTATGAGGGCGTCCTGAAGGGTGCCCGTCTTGTGGCGGAGGAATGTACCATGGATGTAATTTTTGAGTAAACACGCTCGTATTTATCCTGTGCGCTGAAAACTTGTTCATATGCGCTAAGCAAAGCTTCTTGAATTTAAAATATTACCTTCTGTGCAGCCGTTTATGAAATCTGAGAGATGCAAGTCGTCAGCTTCTACCCCCATGCCACGAGTGCTAGGGTGTTCGGGATAAACCTGAGCGCTCTTGTTCCCATTCTTGGGTCCATCTAGGGAGGCGCTCAGCACAACGAACAAGGCCATCGGACTTATAATGCTTTATCACTCTCACTTAGCCATAGAATTCTATAATTTTAAATTTCGGCGAAGCCCCTAGTATTCGGAAGACCGAGTTCGGGGCGCTATCCACGCCTAGGCCAGATAAATCCGGCTCCTCGCTCTAAGCGGCATAAGTCTTTAAGGACTTGAAAAACCTCACGAACAGCGACCGGTCTCTCGCACTATCATGACGGCCAGTTTTAGCTTTCTCTACTAAGGTGTTAACCCAGCTCAACTGGGGCACAATCGCAGTAGTTCTCCCAGCGCTACCTTAGCCAACATTGCGGAATGTAAGGTACCAAAACATGGGAGCCGGGCAAACCCAACTATTGAACCAAGACATGATTCGGAGCCGATGCATATAGTGCTGTAAATTCGGGGTACCGCACTCATGAGAGTGTTCGGTCTTCTCACACCGTATTATGGGGTGCTTAAGCCCCTGGTGTATTGGCCGTACCAAAGTGTACGGTTGCATAATGTCATGAATGAACATATTTGTATAAAAATAAATGAATACAATAATAGATAAGAGCTATGTATTGTTTATTAAAAAGGGCTGCTATGAAAGCAGAATGATACAAATAGTGTGATAAGCAAGAGATGGGGTTATTTGACATGTCCCCCCCCCAGGGGCAAGCTGCGAGATTTTAAGTAAAACAAGTATTTAGCTCGTTATAGAGACCACCTGGACATTTGACGTGGCTTGTTGTCTCCCTGGCTGTTGCATCGTGTGTTCGGCGAGTATATTGCCGGACATGCCTTCCGGAAGTTGGGTCCTGAAAGTATATATAAAAAAAGGAAACGGCAGAATAGGTAGCCCCTAGTGCGGTTGAGCCGCATTCTGGGCGTGCCGTGGTTGTGCCCCTCCCCTTGTGCCCATGGTATTTCCAAAGCATAATTATGTACGTGTGGTACCGCTATCGCCATCTGGCGAGGGCTGGGGTTGGGGCCGCACTGCTATGCTTGCTCGGAACGTGTCAGCCGGTTTTGTTGTAGGTTACTTCGGGCGCGCTTGACGTTGTCCGGACGTTTAACACCCGGATTGGAGAATTGCCTTGAGAGGCTACTTTGTACTTCCGCCGCCAGGGCCGCCATGTGCTCCTCCGTTCGGAGAGAGCGTTCGGTGTTTCCATTGACCGTAATGACTCCGCGAGGGCCTGGCATCTTGAGCTTGAGATATGCATAGTGCGGCACCGCATTGAATTTTGCGAATGCGGTTCGTCCGAGCAGGGCGTGATAGCCACTGCGGAATGGGACTATGTCAAAGATTAACTCTTCGCTTCAGAAATTATCCGGGGATCCGAAGACCACTTCGAGTGTAACCGAGCCTGTACAGCTGGCTTCTACACCTGGTATGACGCCTTTAAAGGTTGTCTTTGTGGGTTTAATCCTTGAGGGATCTATACCCATTTTTCGCACTGTATCCTGATAAAGCAGGTTCAGGCTGCTACCGCCGTCCATGAGGACTCTAGTGAGGTGAAATCCGTCAATGATTGGGTCTAGGACCAATGCGGCGAATCCGCCGTGACGAATGCTAGTGGGGTGGTCCCTTCGATCAAAAGTGATCGAGTAGGAGGACCATGGGTTGAACTTTGGGGCGACTGGCTCCAATGCATAGACGTCCTTGAGAGCATGCTTCCGCTCCCTTTTGGGGATATGGGTTGCGTATATCATGTTCACAGTCCGCACTTGCGGGGGGAAGCCCTTCTGTCCTCTGTTGTTCGGCGGCCGGGGCTCCTCCTCATCATCGCTATGCAGCCCCTTGTCTCTGGTTTCAGCACTTAACTTGCTTGCCTGCTTGAACACCCAACAATCCCTGTTGGTGTGGTTGGCTGGTTGTTCGGGGGTGCCATGTATCTGGCACGAGCGATCGAGTATCCGGTCTAAACTGGATGGGCCCGGAGGGTTTCTTTTGAATGGCTTCTTCCGCTGACCGGGTTTAGAGCCTCTGAATCCGGCATTAACTATTGTATCCTCAGTATTGTCGCCGTTAATGCAGCGCTTGTGCTTGTTGCGACGTCACCTGCCATTGCTGTCCTTGGTATCCGAATTGCCAGGGCTCTTGGTTATGTTATTGCTACGAGCTAGCCAGCTATCTTCTCCCGCACAAAAGCGGGTCATGAGTGTCGTGAGGGCTGCCATAGATTTCAGCTTTTCCTGTCCTAGGTGCCGGGCAAGCCATTCGTCTCGGATGTTGTGCCTGAAGGCTGCAAGGGCCTCTGTATCCGGACAGTCGACTATTT
The DNA here is from genome assembly GCF_018294505.1 of Triticum aestivum. Classification (NCBI taxonomy): domain Eukaryota; kingdom Viridiplantae; phylum Streptophyta; class Magnoliopsida; order Poales; family Poaceae; genus Triticum; species Triticum aestivum. The sequence continues at coordinate 502,716,348 of NC_057801.1, read as the reverse complement.
GATTTTTCTTGGTTAGGAACCGTGTCCAGAATTGTCTGGCCGATTCCTTTGGCTGCTGGATTATGTGGCTTAGGTCATCGGCATCTGGTGGTCGCACATAAGAGCCCTGGTAGTTGTCAAGGAATGCGGATTCCAGGTCCTCCCAGCAACTAATTGACTCTGCTGGCAGGCTGTTAAGCCAATGCCGAGCTGGTCCTTTAAGCTTGAGCAGGAGGTATTTGATGGCGTCTAGATCATCACCACGGGCCATGTGGATATGAAGGAGATAATCCTCGATCCATACCGCGGGATCTGTTGTGCCATCGTATGATTCGATGTTTACGGGTTTAAAACCCTCGGGGATTTGATAATCCATTACTTCGTTTGTGAAGCATAGTGGGTGTGCGGCACCCCTGTACTGGGCTATATCGCGACGTAGCTCGGATGAGCTTTGTCTGTTGTGTTCGGCCTGGCCGTATTTATCATATCCGGCATGACGGTTATCGTCACGTGACGTGGGGCGCACACGCGATCCGTAGATTGATCTTGTTTGCCTTGCCTTATCCTCCAATATGTCTCACAGGTCTGTTGCGTTTCCCCGTGCTCTGGTATTTTTGGAGTGGCGCTGGGGTGCAACTTGAGTTGAGGGCCGAAAGGCCTCTCTGTCGCGGCCACGAGGTGGCCGATCGGGCGCATCGTACGCTGGTGATGTAGGTTTAGTTGCTTCCTCCTCTAGTTGGGGTAGCAGCCTATGCTTCGGGTAGCTCTTGGAGGGGCGTTTGAGTTTATACTCTTTGGCCGCCAGGACTTCAGTCCATCTGTCGGCTAGCAAGTCTTGGTCAGCTCTAAGTTGTTGCTGTTTTTTCTTGAGGCTGCTTGCCGTGGCATAAGCCTGTGTTTGAAATGCTCTTGTTCGACGGGATCCTCTGGCACGACGAATTCGTCGTTGTCGAGGCTTGCCTCGTCTTCAGAGGGAGGCATATAATTGTCGTCCTCGACCTCCCTGTCTGCCGCTCTCTCATGAGGGCTGGCTCCTCCGTCCTCCTGCGCTGAATCCTGCTGGAGGGGGCTGTCTTCGGCACTGTCCGGGGTGTTGTTTTCTCCAGTGCCGGACTCGCCGTTTTTTCTTTGGCGGGATTTAGAGCGGCGCCGCTGACGTTAGCGCTTGGGTTGCTTCTTGGAGGGGCCGTCCTCCGTTTTTTCATCGCCATCCCCTGCTTTAGGGGTGTCCACCATGTATATGTCATATGACGAGGTGGCTTTCCAGCGCCCTATAGGTAGTGGTTCTTGGTCGTCTGTGGGGACCGATTCTCCGGGTGTTAATTTCCAGAAAATGGCCCTTGTGCTCACCAACCCCAGGATAACTGTTAGCTGATGAGGCACCAACTTGATACAAAAATTCCAAGCAAAATACAAAATATGTAGTACAAGACCATTCTGGCATGTGAGTACAACAAATGGTTTCTAATGATTGATGGCGGAAGCGGTTTGTGGATCATCAGGGTCTATGGGACTCCAATTCCCACAGGAACAGCTGACCAGGTTAACTCCTATCTTCGCGAGGCTGCTATCACCGTTGTCAAGGTTCCGGGACTGTCGGCACGGTCGCTCCTCTCCGCGCAAGACAGGTCTGGCCAAGACAATAGCCAGGGACAAGCCAGCGAGTACTTTGAATGTACTCGCAAACATTTTGAACACAGATATAATATAATAATGATGTGCTAAAAATATTTTATGCTCATGACGTCAGTCACAAAAGATAAATAAAACTCTGATGCGTGCAAGCATGTTATTTATGAATATGCAATAACATAGTATTATTAAAATTATGAAATAAATAACAAGCATGCCACAGTCGGGCGTCTTAGCGACACCACATAAAGGGCTTTAAAAGAAATGCCGCAGTTGGGCATCTTAGCGACACCACATAAAGGGCTTTAAAAGAAATGCCACAGTCGGGCGTCTTAGCGACACCACATAAAGGGCTTTAAAAGAAATGCCATAGTTGGGCGTCTTAGCGACACCACATAAAGGGCTTTAAAAGAAATGCCACAGTCGGGCGTCTTAGCGACACCACATAAAGGGCTTTAAAAGAAATGCCACAGTCGGGCGTCTTAGCGACACCACAAAAAGGGCTTTAAAAGAAACAATCATAGTGAATATCCCGGAGGTAGAACCATCCCAGGGATATTCGATAATACCAATAATATCACGGGTTAGTCCACAACAAAAATAATACTCATAATTATCCCAAGTCACAAGTCATGATTCCAGTTCTGGTTTAACATTTTCACCTCCGAAGACCGACACTAAGACCGACACTTGACCCATCCCAGACTGTAATCCTTAACCATGGGCACGGCTATTCGAATAGGTTTAATCTCTGCAGAGGGTGTACTCTTTAACCACGAGTAATGGATTCCTTTAGTCCATCAAGACTAATTCCGTCTACGGTCTTTTTGTTGGAAACACACCTAACTTGCACACACCAGTTTAACTCACATGTGCCTAGAATCACCCAGGACACCTGTCAAGTAAAACTCTAAGTGGGGAGGCTACAACCTCGACGTAACATGGGATCACAAAATTTATACCGCGCGCAAGTTGGGGAGCTACCCCCTTCGGCTACAACCGAAACACCCATGCTCCCGGACCCGGTGGCATGACTACCGGATGCCTCCAGTATCTTCCACCATGGCGCCTCTGTACGGTGTGTGCTAGGAAAGGGGTTGACAACTTACTGAACCGTACCCTACTTGTTGTAGAGACGAGTGGTAGTACGAAGCAAGTATGGGGGTTACTGGCACAAGACTTGATCTACGGTCGACTCAGGAGGTTGTAATATTCTCTGCAAGATTAGCATAACAATGCATATACTTCAACCAACAGATAGAAACACCACGCGACATACCCCCTCATGCCATACCGGACACGACCGTCTCGATGGAGGACTAGGAACAAGACCGTGTCTACCCAAGATAGAGGCCTTCTCGGCTTTCCTCCTGGTATGCATGAAAGGCATATGACGGTGATTTCCATCACAACCATATCAACTCCATTTGCATGAAATTCATTAACATGCACTCATGAGTAGGAACACATCCTCACATAATATGACATATGCTTATGTCGGGGTGGTGTTGTCACCGTGTCAAGCAACACACATAAATTTTTTACCAGGGTTCAGAATGCTTGCCTTCAGGTCATGGAAAGGTAGGGTGCATTCCAAAACATCTTGAAATCTTCAAGAATCCTATTTAAAAGAATATATATTTGAATTAACACACAACATCAAAACAGCACAAAAAGTTGTTTTGAAATTTTTTCAAATAAATCTTAAAATAAACTAGACAATATTTGAGAGAGGTAGGGAAAAGAATCAATTCATTTGAAGTTGTATTCAATAAGATATAGCCGGTCAAAGTTTGGTCAAAATCTGTTATTTAAAATAAAACAGAAAAGAAAACGTTTCGAATATTTACGTACACGTCGAAGGCGTATTTTGGAAACGCGCTTCCACTTAACCCACGTGGACTGGGCGGGGTCACTGACAGTGGGTCCAGGTGGCCCACTGGTCAGGTTTGACCAGTCCATCCCTCCCTCTTCTTCCTTCGCCCGAACGGAGGCGAGGCGACGACGATCAACGCCGGCGAATGGCTGCTCCCCGCGGGCTCCAGAGAGTCGAGATGGATCCGCAAGACCGGGGCGGTCCTCCCGGTGGTCGTTGGGTCGGCGGGGGTGGTGGGAGTCGCCGACGGTGAGCTTCGCGGTGGAGGAGGCCTCGGGAGCAAAGTGCTTTTGGGGCTGTGGTGGTTCCCGATCAAAATTGAGTAGGGGGAAGGGTTCACGGGAGGAAGAGAAGGCTCCTGGTGGAGAGAGTGGAGAGGGGGAGGTCCTAGTGGTGCCGGAATGGCCGGGGCGGTGGCGGCGGCAGGAGTTGCAGGAGACGGGGAAGAAAACCTCCCCGGGTCGATTGCGAGCTAGGGAAGCGCCATTGAGGTGGCCTGAGGTTGCCTGTGTGCGGGAACGGGCTCGGGGCTTCCTTAAATAGGCGAGTCGAGGCGGTTCAGCGGCGGCTGCGGATAAGGGTGCCGGCGACCGTCTTCCTGTAGCTGTAGGGCATCGTGGCGAGGCTGGGGATGGCGGCAGGAGCTAGCGGACGAGTGGCTACTACTCCAAGGGCGAGCTGGCGAGCGGAGGTAGCTTGGGCGGCGCTGGCCAGCGCAGGACCTGTCGAGCGGTAGCGGCGGCTAGCTGCTGGCCTGCCGGAGACGTGGCGAGAGCTGCGGGGCTCGTGGGGTGCAGAAGGGGACACGGCGTGCTGGCTGCGGTCGGTCACGGACCGGAGTGAGTGCGGGGCGAGACGCGGTGGCTCGGGCGCACGTGCGTGCCAAATGCACGCTCTGGGCGCGCCCAGAGCACGCCCGGGACGTGCTCGACGAAATGCCAGGGTAGCCTAGAGGTCGCGGTTGAGGCTGGCAAGAAACAGGGCTAGTCTAGGGTTAGCAAGGGAATCAAGGGACATGGTGGATAGGTCAGGGGCTCAAGTTCACAATGTAAACTTGAAATCATGCCAAATCTGGCTATGCACTCAGGGTGTTTGTCAAAATGCCAAGGGCATCCAGGCAGTACTTGGGGTGGCCAAATTCTCCAGATCAGTGTCTCTATGGATGTATGAGAGGGTGGTGAAGTTAGTTTGCCAAAAAGAGAAACTTGCTAGTGCAAGTTTTGCAAAACTACAATTCTGGACAGGGAGTAGATGGCATCATTACATGGACCAAAAGTGTTCCAAAAAGTGCATGCTCCTGGACTTAGGGGTTTTGCAGGGTTGACTATAAGCATGAGAAAGCACAAGGTCACTAGAGCAAGAAAGAATAGGGTTGCAGTAGAAAACTCAAGGCTGGCCAGAATGAAAAAGAGGTTGATACACTTAATTTTTCCAAAGAACAATACTATGTTTTTGCATAAAGTTGGATGGCATGCTACCACTGACATCCCATAATTTTGGTGGAGGCTCTAGGGAAATATTTAATTAGGCTATAGTGCAAAAATGTCCACTGGACCAGATTTGAAAAATAGGTGTAAAACTCAAAATATGCAATGAAATAAATATATTATTGCACAAGAGTGATTTAGAGACATCACATGACATCTCCAATTTTGGTTGGATTTTAGTTAAATTTTATCAACTGGTTGCAGTTCAACAAGAGCTCCAAAATTTAAAACAAGTCATTTTAATGAATAAAGCTCAAGGTGAAATAATTTAATAAATAATCTACTGATCAAGAAATGTTTTAATGAGAGAGCATAGAAGCCCAATGTGTTTGGAAGGATCCACTTGGGTAGAAACTCATTAATATTAAAAGAAAGGTTCTGAAATCAACAGAAATATTCTTGCAGGCAAAAATTTTAAACTCTTTGCAAAATTTTAATAACTAAAACCTGGTTAAATTTTTGGGGTGTTACAATTACTACCCCCCTTAAGAAAAAATCTCGTCCTCGAGATTTGCTAAGGGTTGTAAAACAAAATGCTTTTACCTGGTCAGAAGATCATTTTACTAAAGCGGTAAAGAGTGGCTACAGTGAGAGGGCAATAAGTGGTGAGTAACTACAGTGTGGGATACTGGCGTTGTGTGGAGAAATCCATGTTTAGGAAAAACGAGCAATTTCTACGCTGGATGCAGTGAATTTAGAATAAATGCTAAATTCTACAATACGCTGGTCGTACCCAAGAGCACAGTGCTCCCTTTGGCTGACAGGTGAGACTAGGGCCCACTGTGAGTCTCTTCTTCTTCCTCTGGCTCTATCTTCTTCCTCTCTTCCGCGCGCTTTCCCGGCTTTCTCCACCGGCGACGTTTAGCGCATAGGGCATCTAGGCCGTACTGTGGTAGTGCGCGGCGTGCTTGCTGCCGGTGCAGTGTGCACTCACCTCGCGGGCCAGTGCGCTGTCGGCACTGCTCGCGGATTCGCCTCCGAACACCGGCGATCGGGCGACGAGCGGCGCTGGTGGACTTCGCCATCGTACACCGATCTCGAGCTATAAAACGACCATGGTGCTCCTCTTCTACTTTGCACCTGGCCTCGTTTCTCCTCCTCCTTCTCCTCCATTACTGCTTACCGGAGCTCGAGACGAGGCTCCAATGGCGGAGGCGGTGCCAGACTGGTATGTGATCCTGGTGTGTGGAGGGCTGGTGGTAGTGCTGGGGCTCTTTGTGCTCCTGTGCGCGATGATCTTTGATGATCGCCATGATGCTGCCGCTCGGGTGCTGGCTCTCCGCGGTGGCGGTGATCACGGGGATTAGGCGTAATTCCGGTTATTAACTGTTATCGGTGTGCCGGAGGTGATTAGTATCCGGATGATTATCCGCTAATCTCTCCCTTGGAGGCTGTGGCGTGCTTAGGGAGATGGTCGGTGAGATGCAACATGGTTACGTGTCTTTGCTAGACAGTGTAAGAGTCCGAGTGGTTATGGGTCTGTTGCCGTGGTGCTGCATGAATAAAAAATAATAATCCATGCAGTGAGAGCATAAATGATGCAGCAACTCAGGGAAAAGAAGTCTCATTCCAGGATTTCCGCGGTTACACAGGTTAATCACGAAGAAAACTACTCATATAAGTAGAAACTAAATATTCGACTTGCCGCACAAATTCGAGGTACCATGCATAAGTTACAACGTAATAATAAATGCTGAAATAACAAACACAATAGTGACGTCTAAAATGAGAATGGTAACTGGACAGGGTCTCGAGAAAAAGTCTCTGGCAATGGAATACACTCCTCTTCTATTGGAGGAAGTGGATTGACCAGTCGATGTATGCGTCTCTCCGGATCGGGCCTCAGTGGTCTGCCGATGGCAATCTGAGGATTCAGATCAGTGAGACTCTGGAGATAATCCATTACTTGCTGGTTCAGATGCTCTTGAGCGATGATGTACTGGATAAGGTTGGCTAGCACTGGGTCTCTCTCAATCCGCCCACCGGGAAAAGATGTCACTCCTCAGGGTGCTGCACGGCTTGGAATATAATAATATCCTCATTTGCGGGCATAGAGTACCGCGAATTGATGACGAGCAATTGCTTCGTTCGCAGCAGCTTCTATGGCCAAGCGTGGGGTCGGCATAGATTTCCCCACGAAGGAAACCTCTGTTGGATCTTGGTTGGGGTCTATGGGAGGGATGTGTACTGCTGCCCAATATTCCGAGGTGGAAGGGGTGATTCTCGATTTGAACAGCTCATACTGGGGTGGCTGGGTAGAACCCATGGTACTGCGGGTAAAGTCCCACAATATTTTGACAAAGCTACCTGGGGTTGCATCTGGGGTTCTCCGATAAATACTAGGGCTCGGCATGGCAAGAAATGGTTGTGAGAGTGGTGCACGAGGTGAGGGATGCTGGGTAAGGTCACAAGGTGGCCTTTCTTATATAGCATCTGGGTTGGTTTATTTACCATGGTGAAAGGTAGTAAATATGCGAGATCACCTCCAAAGGTCGGGGTCAGTGTCAGAGATACACATATCTCATAAAGAGACGTGTTACTGTGGGTGTCGTCGGGGTTGGTTTTGGTAGCTGTGCCCGGAAACTGTGCAACTATGCGCTGACAAAATACGCAAGGCTACTATTAAAACAGAGGCACAACGACAGGCTGCGTTTATTCACAAGGTTACACGATTACAAGCGAGGATACACTGAGACTCGGCACTACTCATACGGCTTAGGCTACCTCGTTTATGTCTAAACGGGCGTGCCTGGTGGATGTCGAGGCTTCTCCACGTGTCTCACTGCCGGGATTAGTCGGAGATGGTGGAGGAACTGTAGGGTCGGGGTAGCGATGATGACCATCGCGGGGATTGTTGGCCACAATTCCGTTGGAGTGTGCTCCCAAAAGGTGACGAAGCACTTATGGGGTCATCAAGGCACCCTGGCCGCTGGCTGGAGCTGACCTCAGGGTCTCGATCGGGTGTCCGAATAGCATGACTGGGTTGTCGGCGTCGGGCTCGGTTTCCCTGCTTACCGGGCTTAGCGAACCAACTCTCCTCGAGCTGCGATCAGATCAATAGTGATTTGATCGAACAAAGCCTCTAGTGCACTTACATAGCGCACTAGGTGCAACAATGCGGGATCCGTCTCGTGATCTCCGTTGGCAACTTGGGGTGGTCTACCATACCCTTCACGCCTGGGGTAGTAGTAGAACGAGCGACAGTTAACTCTGGGCGACAACTGCCGGAGTTGAACTATAGCCTCTCGAGCGGCTAGCTGGATGGCTTGTGGCTCGAAGGAAGTTGTTCTTCCGGTGAACCTGTAGGGGCGTTCTGGCGACAGACCCCTACCATAGATGTGCACAGTGGCCCAAAATTGGCGGTCCTCACCGCTCATGGGTCCTTGGTACACAACATATTCTGGGGGCTCTTCTAACGCATAGGCACGACGGGTGAGGTTTGCGAGTATGGTCACGAAACCTCCAAGGTTGGTTGCTGTGGTCTCATTGTGCACTATGGGACCAGGCATTGTGGCTAGGTTGGGGAAGAGGCTGTGCTGTGCTGGGTTGAGGCTAGCGTGCCCCTTTTATAGAAAAGGGAACATAGTCTTCCTTCGCATGCTTGCGAATGAGACATTTTTGCCATCGGTCACTGGTGTGTGATCGACAGGCTAGGCTGATAGGTTGGGCACCGACTGCCAAAAGTGTCGGGATCACTGTGTGTCTATCTGGCACAGGAAGCTTGGCTGGGGTTTTGGTTAGGGTCTGGTGGGTTGGTTTACCGAGGTTTATCGACCTGGCTAGGATAGGATTAGCCAATGGTCAGCCTGGCTCTGGTACCAAGTTTGCGGGGACCGATTCTCCGGGTGTTAATTTCCAGAAAATGGCCCTTGTGCTCACCAGCCCCAGGATAACTGTTAGCTGATGAGGCACCAACTTGATACAGAAATTCCAAGCAAAATACAAAATATGTAGTACAAGACCATTCTGGCCTGTGAGTACAACAAATGGTTTCTAATGATTGATGGCGGAAGCGGTTTGTGGATCATCAGGGTCTATGGGACTCCAATTCCCACAGGAACAGCTGACTAGGTTAACTCCTATCTTCGCGAGGCTGCTATCACTGTTGTCTAGGTTCCGGGACTGTCGGCACGGTCGCTCCTCTCCGTGCAAGACAGGTCTGGCCAAGACAATAGCCAGGGACAAGCCAGTGAGTACTTCGAATGTACTCGCAAACATTTTGAACACAGGTATAATATAATAATGATGAGCTAAAATATTTTATGCTCATGACGTCAGTCACAAAAGATAAATAAAACTCTGATGCGTGCAAGCATGTTATTTATGAATATGCAATACCATAGTAGTATTAAAATTATGAAATAAATAACAAGCATGCCACAGTCGGGCGTCTTAGCGACACCACATAAAGGGCTTTAAAAGAAATGCCGCAGTCGGGCGTCTTAGCGACACCACATAAAGGGCTTTAAAAGAAATGCCACAGTCGGGCGTCTTAGCGACACCACATAAAGGGCTTTAAAAGAAATGCCGCAGTCGGGCGTCTTAGCGACACCACATAAAGGGCTTTAAAAGAAATGCCACAGTCGAGCGTCTTAGCGACACCACAAAAAGGGCTTTAAAAGAAGCAATCATAGTGAATATCCCAGAGGTAGAACCATCCCAGGGATATTCGATAATACCAATAATATCACGGGTTAGTCCACAACAAAAATAATACTCATAATTATCCCAAGTCACAAGTCATGATTCTAGTTCTGGTTTAACATTTTCACCTCCGAAGACCGACACTAAGACCGATACTTTACCCATCCCAGACTGTAATCCTTAACCATGGACACGGCTATTCGAATAGGTTTAATCTCTGCAGAGGGTGTACTCTTTACCCACGAGTAACGGATTCCTTTAGTCCATCAAGACTAATTCCGTCTACGGTCTTTTTGTTTGAAACACACCTAACTTGCACACACCAGTTTAACTCACATGTGCCTGGAATCACCCAGGACACCTGTCAAGTAAAACTCTAAGTGGGGAGGCTACAACCTCGACGTAACATGGTATCACAAAATTTATACCGCGCGCAAACTGGGGAGCTACCCCCTTCGGCTACAACCGAAACACCCATGCTCCCAGACCCGGTGGCATGACTACCGGATGCCTCCAGTATCTTCCACCATGGCCTCTCTGTACGGTGTGTGCTAGGAAAGGGGTTGACAACTTACTGAACCGTACCCTACTTGTTGTAGAGACGAGTGGTAGTACGAAGCAAGTATGGGGGTTACTGGCACAAGACTCGATCTATGGTCGACTCAGGAGGTTGTAATATTCTCTGCAAGATTAGCATAACAATGCATATACTTCAACCAACAGATAGAAACACCACGCAACATACCCCCTCATGCCATATCGGACACGACTGTCTCGACGGAGGACTAGGAACAAGACCGTGTCTACCCAAGACAGAGGCCTTCTTGGCTTTCCTCCCGGCATGCATGAAAGGCATATGACGGTGATTTCCATCACAACCATATCAACTCCATTTGCATGAAATTCATTAACATGCACTCATGAGTAGGAACACATCCTCACATAAAATGACGTATGCTCGTGTCGGGGTGGTGTTGTCACCGTGTCAAGCAACACACATAAATTTTTTACCAGGGTTCAGAATGCTTGCCTTCAGGTCATGGAAAGGTAGGGTGCATTCCTAAACATCTTGAAATCTTCAAAAATCCTATTTAAAAGAATATATATTTGAATTAACACACAACATCAAAATAGCACAAAAAGTTGTTTTGAATTTTTTTTCAAATAAATCTTAAAATAAACTAGACAATATTTGAGAGAGGTAGGCAAAAGAATCAATTCATTTGAAGTTGTATTTAATAAGATATAGCCGGTCAAAGTTTGGTCAAAATCTGTTATTTAAAATAAAACAGAAAAGAAAACGTTTCGAATATTTACGTACATGTAGAAGGCATATTTTGGAAACGCGCTTCCACTTAACCCACGTGGACTGGGCGGGGTCACTGACAGTGGGTCCAGGGGGCCCACTGGTCAGGTTTGACCAGTCCATCCCTCCCTCTTCTTCCTTTGCCCGAACGGAGGCGAGGCGACGGTGATCAACGCCGGCGAATGACTGCTCCCCGCGGACTCCAGAGAGTCGAGATGGATCCGCAAGACCGGGGCGGTCCTCCCGATGGTCGTTGGGTCGGCGGGGGTGGAGGGAGTCGCCGACGGTGAGCTTCACGGCGGAGGAGGCCTCGGGAGCAAAGTGCTTTTGGGGCTGTGGTGGTTCCCGATCAAAATCGAGTAGGGGGAAGGGTTCACGGGAGGAAGAGAAGGCTCCTGGTGGAGAGAGTGGAGAGGGGGAGGTCCTAGTGGTGCCAGAATGGCCGAGGCGGTGGCGGCGGCAGGAGTTGCCGGAGACGGGGAAGAAAACCTCCCCGGGTCGATTGCGAGCTAGGGAAGCGCCATTGAGGTGGCCTGAGGTTGCCTGTGTGCGGGAACGGGCTCGGGGCTTCCTTAAATAGGCAAGTCGAGGCGGTTCAGCGGCGGCCGCGGATAAGGGCGCCGGCGACCGTCTTCCTGTAGCTGTAGGGCATCGTGGCGAGGCTGGGGATGGCAGCAGGAGCTAGCGGACGAGTGGCTACTGCTCCAAGGGCGAGCTAGCGAGCGGAGGTGGCTTGGGCAGCGCTGGCCAGCGCAGGAGCTGTCGGGCGGCAGTGGCGGCTAGCTGCTGGCCTGCGGAGACGTGGCGAGAGCTGCGGGGCTCGTGGGGTGCAGAAGGGGACACGGCGTGCTGGCTGTGGTCGGTCACGGACCAGAGTGAGTGCGGGGCGGGACGCGGCGGCTCGGGCGCACGTGCGTGCCAAACGCACGCTTTGGGCGCGCCCAGAGCACGCCCAGGACGTGCTCGACGAAATGCCAGGGTAGCCTAGAGGTCGCGGTTGAGGCTGGCAAGAAACAGGGCTAGTCTAGGGTTAGCAAGGGAATCAAGGGACATGGTGGATAGGTCAGGGGCTCAAGTTCACAATGTAAACTTGAAATCATGCCAAATCTGGCTATGCACTCAGGGTGTTTGTCAAAATGCCAAGGGCATCCAGGCAGTACTTGGGGTGGCCAAATTCTCCAGATCAGTGTCTCTATGGATGTATGAGAGGGTGGTGAAGTTAGTTTGCCAAAAAGAGAAACTTGCTAGTGCAAGTTTTGCAAAACTACAATTCTGGACAGGGAGTAGATGGCATCATTACATGGACCAAAAGTGTTCCAAAAAGTGCATGCTCCTGGACTTAGGGGTTTTGCAGGGTTGACTATAAGCATGAGAAAGCACAAGGTCACTAGAGCAAGAAAGAATAGGGTTGCAGTAGAAAACTCAAGGCTGGCCAGAATGAAAAAGAGGTTGATACACTTAATTTTTCCAAAGAACAATACTATGTTTTTGCATAAAGTTGGATGGCATGCTACCACTGACATCCCATAATTTTGGTGGAGGCTCTAGGGAAATATTTAATTAGGCTATAGTGCAAAAATGTCCACTGGACCAGATTTGAAAAACAGGTGTAAAACTCAAAATATGCAATGAAATAAATATATTATTGCACAAGAGTGATTTAGAGACATCACATGACATCTCCAATTTTGGTTAGATTTTTAGTTAAATTTTATCAACTGGTTGCAGTTCAACAAGAGCTCCAAAATTTAAAACAAGTCATTTTAATGAATAAAGCTCAGGGTGAAATAATTTAATAAATAATCTACTGATCAAGAAATGTTTTAATGAGAGAGCATAGAAGCCCAATGTGTTTGGAAGGATCCACTTGGGTAGAAACTCATTAATATTAAAAGAAAGGTTCTGAAATCAACAGAAATATTCTTACAGGCAAAAAATTTAAAGTCTTGGAAAAATTTTAATAACTAAAACCTGGTTAAATTTTTGGGGTGTTACATCGTCTCCTTCATCGGCGTCCATACCGTCGATGTCTTCAGAGTCGAAGTCGAGCATGTCGGTTAGATCGTAGACAATGGCTACAAAGTGGGTGGTGGGTGGGTTTCGAATTTCTTCGTCGTCCACGTCCCAACCTTGCTGACTATAGTCCGGCCAGGGCTCTCCTGACAAAGAGAGAGACTTTAGTGAATTCAGGATATCGCCAAAGGGCGAGTGCTGAAAGACGTCCGCGGCGGTGAACTCCATGATTGGAGCCCAATCGGGTTCGATCGGAAGGGGTGCGGAAGATTCAGAGTCCAGAAAGGAGTCCGGCACCTTGGAGTCATAGGCCTCGCAAATGACTAGGCTGGTATTCGTCTCTATCACCATAGAGATTGCGGCTCCTGGGGTGGCGTCCAACCGTCCGTCGCCGACTAGCGCAGTTGGCTCCGAGCTAATGGTCGGAGTGGACACCTGAGCGGCGCTCTGGGCGCTGTCCGGCGACAGAGCTAGATCATGCCCATCGTGACAGTGCGGCGCGCTCGGCCATGGCTCGAATCCATCGAAGATCAAGTCCCCGCGGATGTCGGCCGTGTAGTTTAAGCTTCCAAATCTGACCTGATGGCCACGGGCATAGCTTTCGATCTGCTCCAGGTGGCCAAGCGAATTGGCCCGCAGTGCGAAGCCGCCGAACATGAAGATCTGTCTGGGGAGAAAAGTCTCACCCTGGACCGCGTCGTGGTTGATGATCGAAGAAGCCATCGGGCCTAAAGGTGACAACACAGAGGAACTCTCAATGAAAGCACCAATGCCGGTGTCAAAACCGGCGGATCTCGGGTAGGGGGTCTCGAACTGTGCGTCTAGGCGGATGGTAACAGGAGACAAGGGACACGATGTTTTTACCCAGGTTCGGGCCCTCTTGATGGAGGTAAAACCCTACTCCTGCTTGATTAATATTGATGATATGGGTAGTACAAGAGTTGATCTACCACGAGATCAGAGAGGCTAAACCCTAGAAGCTAGCCTATGGTATGATTGTTGTTCGTCCTACGGACTAAAACTCTCCGGTTTATATAGACACCGGAGAGGGCTAGGGTTACACAGAGTCGGTTACAATGGGAGGAGATCTTCATATTGAATCGCCAAGCTTGCCTTCCACGCCAAGGAAAGTCCTATCCGGACACGGGACGAGGTCTTCAATCTTGTATCTTCATAGTCCGGGAGTCCGGCCAGAGGTCATAGTCCGGCCATCCGGACACCCCCTAATCCAGGACTCCCTCACTTACCGTGTCCTCAACAAGTCCGCCAGACTCATTGAGGAGACGTGTAACGTGGAGTTTCACAAAAATAATGGCTCCCAAGTGGAGCAAAGTGGTACTTGTGATGTAGGTGATGAAATTCATCCCCAAGCCATAAGAGGAATGGGTGTGGGTCATATCCTACCCATTGAGGAACCCCTTGTGGCCGAAGGAGAAGGACAATGCTCCACTCAAGTGGAGCCATCACCAACCTAAGACCCACACGCTTCCGAAGAACAAAGTGAAGGCCCTCAACCTCATGAACAAGACCAAGGGCAAGATCAACCTCAAGATGGTGGTGAACCACCAAATGATGCCCAAGGTCAAGTTCTCCCCCTCGAGCAAGTTCAAGATCAAGAGCAAGCTCAAGATCTAGAACAAGCTCAAGACGGCGCTCAAGATAATCAAGTTAACCCTCCTCCTTCCACATCTGACGAGGAATTAGAGCGTTGTGCTGCGAAGATTGCTTCCAAGCTCACCACCAAAGGTCATCTCATGGAGAATGTGGTTGGAAGCCTAAGAAAGGGGGTAAGAACTCGTAGACAATTAGCAAACTATTGTGAACATCACGCATTTGTCTCTTATGTTGAACCCCAAAAGGTCTATGAGGCGCTCGAAGATTCGGATTGGCTCAATGCCATGCATGAAGAACTCAACAACTTCGAGTACAACAAGGTGTGGAGATTGGTGCCAAGGCCATCGGGGAACCGCAATGTCATTGGAACCAAGTGGATATTCAAGAACAAGCAAGATGCTCATGGGACCATCGTTCGCAACAAGGCAAGATTGGTAGCACAAGGCTACTCCCAAGTCGAGGGTATCGACTACGGTGAAACCTTTGCTCCCATTGCTCGCCTTGAATCCATTTGCTTGTTGATTGCTTATGCTTCCCATCACAACTTTAAGTTACAACAAATGGATGTGAAGAGTGCTTTTCTTAATGGTCCTATTAATGAGTTGGTTTATGTCAAGCAACCCCCCGGGTTCGAGGATCCCTACTTCCCGGATCATGTGTATCAACTCGATAAGGCACTCTATGGCCTTAAGCAAGCCCCACGTGCGTGGTATGACCACCTTACCGAGTTGTTGCAAGATCGTGGATTTGAGGTTGGGCAAATCGATCCCACTCTTTTTACTAAGAAGGTCAAAGGGGAGTTGTTTGTATGCCAACTATATGTTGATGATATTATCTTTGGTTCCTGTTGTGGAAATATCACGTCAGATGTCCTCATAGAAGGACTTAGTCATGGAGCCATCGCGACGGGTTAGCTAAAAGGGGTTAAATCGGACAAAGGACACGAGGGTTTTTATACTAGTTCGGCCCCTTCGATGAAGGTAAAGGCCCACGTCTAGTTGTGATGGGATTATTGGGGTCTCTCTAACCAGGGAGCTAAACAAGCTATGCCTGGCTATCGAGTTGTTGTTTTTCTTGTCCCTGAACCGCCGCCAGGTCGTCCCCTTATATACACGGGTTGACGCCCGGCCGGTTTACAGAGTCCCGAGGCCGACTCATACAAGTGTCCGACTCGGTCTCTCCTTTCCTTATCTTACAATACAAGTTACATGACTATGGCGGTTTACCACTATGGGCCCTAATCCGCCTTTGGGCTCTGGGCCTCTAAGCTTCATAGTAAAGCGCCATCTTCTGAGTCTTCGTGGGCTTCAATATAGTTGAGGGTGAACCGGCCCTTCCTGGGCGGTTTACACTCAGTAGTTATATCCCCAACATTAGGCCCCAGATTGATTTGAACCTGTTCATGTCAATCTTCAGTACTTAGAAAAATCCTGTGAACATCTTCCTTCATTTCTTGTAAACCGCCATGATGTCTTTCCTTTATAAACTTTGTTAAACCGCCATGACGTCATCCTCTGGACACAGCAACGGATCATCATGACGTCATCTCTGTAAAAACGATTAAAAAGATTCCCTTCATTTAATGACATCCCGGAAATCGAGGCGACAGCTGCACCTCTTGCCACTTTGGACTCCTTGATTTCCGTGCATGTCGCTTATCCTCTGCCCTATTATAAATAAGCCCGACGGGCCCTTCCATTTTCTCCCCTTTCTTCTCGTCTTTCTCCTCACGACCCGAAGGACCCTAGCGCTGCCGCCGTCGACCGAGGCCGCTGCATCACCCTGTTCGTACCAGAAACCCTGTCGCGCTCCTCCGTCGCTGAGTGGCCCTGGTAAGTTCACTTTCTTGTAACCCTAGATATCCACTAGGGCTTCGAGTTCATCCATGTTCGTCGCCGTTCATTAGTTCTTTTGCGCCCTTCTCTTAGTCTTTTTACTGAGCTTATATATGCGCCTGATAGCTCTGATCTGCGGCTAGATCCATTTTGTTAGTTCCCCATACCATAGAGTCTTGCCGCTCCCGAACGGACTGCATCTGGATCATCTCTGTTTCTTTTAGCAATTGTAGAGCTCAGAAAAGTTTTCTTTATTTATCCACGGTAGATCCAAAATTATACTGCCATATTGTGAAACCTGTTTCTGTAAACACTTAGTATATTTTCAGCTCTGGCTCTTCTGCCTAAGGGCGGTTTAACCTTTGATAGTCAACCCGCCATACACCATTAGTCCTCACTTAAACCGCCAACTTGACTTGAATAGCAATTTTTCGGTTTAACACTGAGCAGTATAGTTAAACCGTCAATCGTAAACCGGCTTTCATTTTTTTCTTTCACAGTTTGCTTTCAAAAATGACCAAGCAATTCTCTGCTTGCAACTGGGTTCCGTCCCGGATCACGGAGACACAAATCAACGGATATGTCACCACCGGCGCTTTAGCCTCAAAAAGGGTCCTACATTGGTGAGTTCCAGGTTCTGAGTGCCCTCCTGAACCTCAAGATGGAGAAGTGATTGTATTTATACAACACTTAGACCGGGGATTCAGCCCGCCCGGATCAAAATTCTTCCCGGATGTTCTTGCAAGCTTTCAACTCCATCCACAAGACATTGGACCGAATTCCGTGTCCAATTTATGCAACTTTCAAGTATTCTGTGAAGTTTACCTTCAAGAAGAACCATCTGTGGAGCTGTTCCGGGGTTTTTTCCATTTAAACCGCCGCACGGAGTTCTCTGATGGACCCAACACAGAACTTGGTGGGGTATCAATTCAAAAGAGAAAAGAAGTTGACTTCCCTCATGCAAAGCATCATAGTCATCCCAAAGATTGGAACCAAACTTGGTTTTATTGCCAGAATACTGCCTCTGCTGGAAAAAATCCCTTGCCGGGTTACCGCCTTGAACGGCTTAGCAATGGCCACCCGTTACCTATACGCTTAACTGCCCAAGAACGGAAGACTTATGTACCTCAACTCGCCAAGCTCCGAGCCCTCATGGCCAACGGTTTAACTGGTATTGATCTTGTCCGTTGCTGGGTCTCCTGGGGTATTTTGCCTTTAAGTCGCCACCCTGGATTAATGCATGAATATACGGGCAACGTCAAGGATCCTCAATGATATCACGAAATAGTAATGACAGATATTGAAGTTACTGAATCTGTGAAGAAGATGCTGGACGAACCGATCGCAGCATGCAGTCAAATTGGGTTGCCACCTTTTTGCGCCACTGTCGGTGTCAAAACCGGCGGATCTCGGGTAGGGGGTCCCGAACTATGCGTCTAGGCGGATGGTAACAGGAGACAAGGGACACGATGTTTTTACCCAGGTTCGGGCCCTCTCGATGGAGGTAAAACCCTACTCCTACTTGATTAATATTGATGATATGGGTAGTACAAGAGTAGATCTACCACGAGATCAGAGAGGCTAAACCCTAGAAGCTAGCCTATGGTATGATTGTTGTTCGTCCTACGGACTAAAACTCTCCGGTTTATATAGACACCAGAGAGGGCTAGGGTTACACAGAGTCGGTTACAATGGGAGGAGATCTTCATATCGTATCGCCAAGCTTGCCTTCCACGCCAAGGAAAGTCCCATCCGGACACGGGACGGAGTCTTCAATCTTGTATCTTCATAGTCCGGGAGTCCAGCCAAAGGTCATAGTCCGGCCATCCGGAACCCCCTAACCCAGGACTCCCTCAGTAGCCCCTGAACCAGGCTTCAATGACGACGAGTCCGGCGCGCAAGTTGTCTTCGGCATTGCAAGGCGGGTTCTTCTTCAAATTCCATGTACCCGTCGAATAGTGTCCGGCTTCTAGTGCGTGCTGCCCTCCTCGGCTTCTGTGCCCCATAATGACCATCTTCCACATGTCAAACGAATGTGAAAAGCCAGGGGATTTTTTCATTTACCCTCCCGGTTGCGTTAATGAACCGCCCATAAAAGAGACGGGGATTTAGATCCAATTCACACCATCTTCCCTCCGCGAGCCTTCATCAGAGTGCCTTCAACAGAGATCCATTCCATCATGGTCGGTCGGTGCAACTCCTCCTCTCGCCTCTCCAGCCCTCGGCCCGGAGATTGGGGGCGGTGTTCCGTCCCGCATAGTGAGCTAGTAGTGCTTCAGTCCAAGGGGCTTCTCCCCCCAGCATATATTGTCCCAGTTCAAGCTGGGATTGCTACCTATAGCGGCAGAGAGCAGGCGAGAGCGTCCCCAATCCCTCTCAAGGAGAGCGGGTATGCCTAGTCCCTTATTTTATGAGGGGACTAGGATTTCCAATTCATCCGTTTCTCCGAGGGTTGCTGGAGTTCTACGGCCTCCAGCTACACAACCTCACGCCCGCCTCCATTGTGCACATTGCGGGCTTCGTGGCCCTCTGCGAGCTGTTCTTGGGCGTTGAGGCCCATTTCGCGCTGTGGAAGAGGTTGTTTTGCCTCGTGCCCCGTTCTCAGGAGGGGTCTATTTATCAAATGGACGGAGCCGAACTATGGCACATCGCCGGGACCGGATATCTATCCGGTACCCCAAAGAGGACGTCCGAGGACTGGTCCTCGAAGTGGTTCTATATAGATGACGTCCCCCTGCCGGACCCTGTACGGATCGGCCTCCCTGAGTTCAATAATGCTCCGTTCAACAAGAGCCTGAGCTGGCGCCCGCGGAACCCTTAGAGGGAAACTGACAGGGACGTCCTTTACCTAATGAGCCGGATAAGGTTGTTGGCTCATTCCGGACTGACCATGATCAAGGTCATGGCCATATGCATTATGCGAGGTGTGCAGCCGCTTCAATACAGAGGCCTCCCTATGTGGGATTTCAACGGGGAGGACGACGCCACCCGGTGCGGTCGTAAGGGGCCAGATTCGGCCGCCACTTTAACGAGAATCTTATCCGCTTTGTACAAGGGAGAAGAAGAGGAATTCCTCCGTGCCAACCCGGAGGGAGGATTCTCCATGTACAATCCTCCCAGTTGGGTGAGCGAACATTTTCACCTACCGACCCGCTTTCGAAATTCCCGTAATTGAGTACTTAGTCTAACAATATTAACGCAGGAGCTGCCAGACTGTGAAGGAGATAAAAAACCCTCCTCCACAACCCGAGGACCCGGAACGGTCCCTCGATTCGGACTCCCAAGAGGATCTGAAGTTATGTGTGGAGTTAATTGACGGGGTGTTTCATGAATTGAGTAGTGATAACACCCTAGTGGCCATTACAGCCGACTATCCCGGACTACTTCCAGCCTCAAAGGTAACCGAGACCGAAGTCCCAATATTTTTAAGGAGATCCATCCATGCTTTATCTTGAATGTCGTGAACTAATAGTGTTTCGTTTTGCAGGGTAAATCCTTGAGGCGGAAGGCCGAGCCCGTGGTGGGTAGCTAACAAGGGCCGCTGAAGCCAGGCGGGCCAAAAATAAGTGCGGACCAGATTGAGATTCCGGCGCAACGGTATGGCGTGCAAATTTAACGCCTAGGGTTTATGCCCTTGAGTCTTACTAACGCTCATGATTTTCTTAGAAAGAAGAGAGCCCGCTGGACTATATCCACCGGCCGAGGTTCAAGGCCGGGTCCGGAAGCGGAGACGAGAACGGGGCGCGCCTCGGGCGTTCCTCCAACAGAGGACGCAAACGGGCTATCTGCCACCAATTCAGAGGTGGAGAGTGCCTGAACCACAGACGTCGCCGGACTGTTCTTCGTGACGCATGTTTTTCCCCAGAGGTGTTGGACGCCTTTAATACAGGAGATGCGTATCTCCGTGCCGCTCAAAATGGTCTAGCCAGAGCCACAGAGCAGTATGTAAAAGACATACAGGTGAGTAAAATTGAAGTTTATATATGTCAGTAGCCCCCGAGACTTGAAGCAGTGAAGATAACTGTTTTAAGGATCATGTGCTATGCAGTGTCTTACAAAGAAGAATACGCAACTATCCCAGGGGCTTGAAGAGTGCAAGGCCCAACTCGAGGCCGCATTGGCCACTTTAGAAAATTCCAAGGAGACGCCCTTAGGTAATATATGCTTCGAAAGATAATTCCGTTGTGAAGTGCGGCAGGTGTGCAACTTTGACTATAATAGTGCAGATGGGGCCGGAGTAAATCCAGACAAGCAACAACTCCTATGCCAACTAAAGGCTGGAGAGAGCGTGCTAACGAGGGTGAGGCAAGAGAAGAACAAACTTCAAGACGCCAATATCCAGCTGGGCGAGGAACTAAAGGATGTTCGTATTCAGCTGTCTGCTTCCGTAAAGGAGAATCAGCGACTTCGACGCGGCATTTTTAGTAAGTGCTTGAACGAATCTTCGAAAAAAGAATTCGGCGAGGAAGTCGATTAACAAAGCTATGTCTGTAGGTCTGCTGATAGGTCGTCCTGCGGAGGAAATGCCCGATTCAACGGGAGACCTTCTTCTCGAGCTGTTGCAACTGCACGAACGAGTTCGGCAGGCAATGCAGAGCGTCATTCAGGCTATGTGGCCATCCCTCTCCATGCTTGAAGGCCTTGGGGAGCTTACAAAGAAGCTGGAGGGAGTGCCGCAGCGCTTCCGGTTGTGGAAGATATCGGCCTGCCGTCAAGGTGCCAGGGAGGCCTGGGCCATGGTGAAGACTCGGTACACGAAGGCTGACCCAAACCACATGGCCGAGGTCGGCCCTATGGGTCCTGACGGAAAGGAGATCCCTGTCAGCTTAGTATATGGCCAGGTAGAGCTGGCTGCAAAGTATTCCCAACAGGACTGTAAATTAGACCGCCTGTTGGATGGTATTGAAGAAGAATATACCAAGTCGGATTGACTCTGTAATTTAAAATGACATGAAAAATGCCTTCTAGCCGGATTGTAGATCGTTTGTCATTGCAGACCTTTTTGCTTCGACCTCTGGACCCTATAGTCCGGAGTGTGTCCGAATACCCTCTCGATTATGTAAGAACCGGGGTATGCATGGAGACAAGGCATAGGGGTCATAATTGCTTTAGCAGACAAGTGCCCAACTAGTTATGTTATATTACATGGTTAGTAAGAAACATCTTCCAGGGATAATAGTTTCGTTAGGGGTTCCTTTCCCTGGAAGGCATGCCCTAAAGTGCATGTCCGAACTGCTAAAAAGAGCAGAAAAGCATCTGGGGGCAGATAAATAAACACGAAAGATCATCTTTTAGTTCACCGACCGGAATTTCCCTTAAGAACGCTAGCTTTCGGCTTCACCCAGTCTGAGGTACACATCCGGCTGACCCGGTAGTAAAATTGCAGAGGTGCTCCCTTTACCACCTAGCCGAACGAACGGGAACATAGGGGTAAGCACAGGAGCCAGGCAACCCAGCTTGGCCAAAACCTAAGTCATATCGATGCATATAATGGTGTATAAAAGGTTCATGCGGAAGTGTCACACATGTTTTGGGCATGAGGCCCGTTTTATATAAACTTCTGATAAAGAAGCCCGCAGGTATGATGAGCGCGGGTGGCGCGTCAAGTATGTGCGAACAATGCACATGCAAGCCCCTAAGGGCTTGGGAGAAAAAGGTAGGGAGAGGGAGCGAAATCCCAGACAGCTAATGTGAAAAAATAAAAATAAAAATAAAAAGAGGACAGAGGAAGGAGACGAACACGAAGTCCGGCGCTAGGCGTAGAATCTTCGTAGGCGTGCTGCGTTCCAAAGGCTCGGCTCGAGTCGGTTGTCCGATGCGTTTCGCAGACGGTATGCTCCACCAGTCAGTACTTGGTCGATTATGAAGGGACCCTCCCATTTGGGCTTTAGTTTGTCCTTTTTCTTGTCCGGCAGGCGTAGAACTAGTCCACCAATGTTATAAGTTTTGGCCCGTACTTCTCTGCTTTGATATCTTTGAGCCTGCTGTTGATAGAATGCAGAACGAGCTTTTTCCACGTCGCGCTCCTCCTCTAATGCGTCCAAGCTGTCCTGCCGATCGAGCTCGGCTTCTCTTTCTTCGTACATGCGCACTCGAGGTGAGTCATGAATTATGTCGCATGGCAGTACTGCCTCTGTGCTGTATACCATAAAAAATGGTGTGAATCCGGTAGTGCGATTCGGCGTGGTCCGCAGCCCCCAGAGTACGGAGTCAAGCTCCTCTACCCAGTGCGTGTTAGATTCCTTGAGGGATCGCACTAGTCTGGGTTTGATGCCGCTCATAATGAGACCATTGGCTCGCTCGACTTGACCATTGGTTTGAGGGTGATAGACTGAAGCGTAGTCGAGCTTAATGCCCATGTTTTTGCACCAGACTTTAACTTCATTGGCCGTGAAGTTTGTGCCGTTGTCATTTATAATGCTGTGGGGGACGCCGTAACGGTGTACGACCCCGTATATGAAGTCTATGACTGGTCCGGATTCGGCCGTCTTTATAGGCTTGGCCTCTATCCATTTGGTGAATTTGTCCACCATGACCAGTAGATATTTTTGCTTGTGGGTTCCTCCTTTAAGGGGTCCAACCATGTCAAGCCCCCAGACCGCAAAAGGCCAGGTAATGGGTATAGTTTGTAGGGCGGTAGGCGGCATGTGGCTTTGGTTGGCGAATAACTGGCAACCAACGCATTGCTGCACTAAGTCCTGAGCGTCTGCCCGGGCCGTTGACCAATAAAATCCGGTACGGAAGGCCTTGCTTACAAGGGCCCGGGCTGCGGCGTGGTGCCCGCCAAGTCCGGCATGAATTTCAGCCAGAAGGTCTCGCCCTTCCTCTTCGGAGATACACCTTTGAAGGACCCCGGTTGTGCTTTTCTTATAAAGCTCTCCCTCGTGGACTTTGTAGGCTTTAGATCGCCGCACTATGCAGCGGGCCTCTTTTTGGTCCTCGGGAAGTTCCTGCCTAGTTAGGTAGGCTAGGAATGGTTCTGTCCATGGGGTAATGACTGCCATTATTGTGTGGGCTGACGGTGTTGTTTCGTTGGCGGAGCCACCAACTATGTCAGAGTGTTTGGTGAGGGGCAGTGCAGTTGTGTCCGGGCTATTGTTTCTGGACTCTCCCTCCCATGATACGGATGGCTTGAACAGCCTCTCTAGGAAGATGTTGGGAGGGACTGCATCGCGCTTGGCGCCGATGCGTGCCAACACGTCTGCTGCCTGGTTATTCTCCCGGGCTATGTGATGAAATTCAAGCCCCTCAAATCGAGCTGACATCTTTAAGACGGCGTTGCTGTAAGCTGCCATTTTCGGATCCTTGGCGTCAAAGTCTCCATTTATTTGGGATATTGCGAGGTTTGAATCCCTGCGGACCTCTAGGCGCCGAATGCCCATGGAGACTGCCATCCGGAGACCATGTAGAAGGGCCTCGTATTTGGCTGCGTTGTTGGAATCCATGTACATTATCTGAAGTACGTATTGGACTGTATCTCCGGTTGGGGACGTCAGAACGACGCCAGCCCCCAGGCCAGCCAACATTTTGGAGCCGTCGAAGTGCATGATCCAGTTAGAGTATGCGCCATACTCTTTAGGGAGCTCAGCTTCAGTCCATTCGGCGATGAAGTCGGCCAAAACCTGCGACTTAATAGCTCGCCTTGGCTTGTAAGTTATGTCGAATGGGAGGTGCTCGATGGCCCATTTGGCAATCCGGCCTGTTGCGTCGCGGTTGTTTATAATATCATTAAGAGGTACTTCAGATGCCAATGTTATTGAACACTCTTGAAAATAGTGTCGCATCTTCCGGGATGCCATGAACACCACGTATGCTATCTTTTGATAATGCGGGTACCGTGACTTGCATGGATTAGGACAGTGGACACGTAGTAAACTGGTTTTTGGAGAGGGAACTTGTGTCCATCCGTTTCTCGTTCGACGACGAGCACCGCGCTTACAACTTGATGGGTTGCCGCGATGTATAATAGCATTGGTTCGCCCGTGTTGGGCGCGGCCAGGACCGGATTTGTTGCCACTATGGCTTTTATTTCTTGTAGTCCGGCCGTGGCGGCATCCGTCCACTCGAAGTGTTTGGTGCACCGCAGGAGGCGATAGAGGGGTAATGCCTTTTCTCCTAAGCGGGAGATAAAGCGGCTTAGAGCCGCCACGCATCCTGTCAATTTTTGTATTTGTTTGAGGTCTTTTGGGGTATCCAATTGTGATAGAGCTCGGATCTTGGCTGGGTTTGCTTCAATTCCTCTATCGGATACGATGAAGCCCAAGAGCTTTCTGGCTGGTATGCCGAAAACGCATTTTTCCGGGTTGAGCTTAATGTCATATGTTCGGAGATTGTCGAACGTGAGCCTCAAGTCGTCTACTAGAGTATCGACGTGTTTGGTTTTGACGACCACGTCATCTACGTATGCTTCAACTGTTTTGCCGATCTGGTTGGCCAGACATGTCTGAATCATGCGCTGATATGTTGCGCCGGTGTTTTTGAGCCCGAAGGGCATCGTGTTGAAGCAGAATGGGCCGTATGGGGTGATGAATGCCGTTGTAGCTTGGTCTGACTCTGCCATCTTGATTTGGTGGTAGCCAGAGTATGCATCGAGGAAACACAATGAGTCGTGTCCTGCGGTGGCGTCGATGATTTGATCAATTCGGGGGAGCGGGAAAGGATCCTTTGGGTAGGCCTTATTTAAGGCTTTGAAATCGACACATAGGCGCCAGGATTTGTCCTTCTTTGGTACCATCACCAGGTTTGCTAGCCAGTCTGGATGTTTTATATCTCTGATGAATCCGGCTTCCAGTAGTTTTGCTAGCTCTTCTCCCATGGCTTGTCTCTTGGGTTCGGAGAAACGCCGCAGAGTCTGCTTAACAGGCTTAAACCCTTTTAGGATGTTCAGGCTGTGCTCAACCAGCCTGCGTGGGATTCCTGGCATGTCTGAAGGGTGCCAGGCAAAAATGTCCCAATTTTCTCGCAGGAATTCTCTGAGTGTGGCATCTACATCCGGTTTTAGTTGTGCCCCGATGGAGGCCGTTTTTGTGGGGTCCGTTGGATGGACTTGGAATTTGACTATTTCGTCCGCTGGTTTGAAAGAGGTGGACTTGGATCTCTTATCTAGTATCACATCGTCCCTATCCACCGTGGAGCGCAACACAGTTAGTTCCTCGGCCACTAGGGCTTCGGATAATGCCTCCAGGGCCAGTGCGGCTGTCTTGTTTTCGGCGCGGAGCGCTGTGTCCGGATCACTTGCAAGAGTGATGATTCCGTTGGGTCCGGGCATTTTGAGCTTCATGTACCCATAATGGGGTATGGCTTGAAAAATTGTAAATGCTTCTCGCCCTAGCAGAGCGTGGTATCCGCTGCTGAACGGGGCCACTTGAAATGTGACCTCCTCAGATCTGTAATTATCCGGCGTGCCGAACACCACATCCAGTGTGATTTTCCCTGAACAGCACACTTCCCGGCTTGGTATTATTCCTCTGAAGGTTGTGTTGCTTCGCTCAATGCGGCTCCAGTCTATTTCCATTTTTCGCAGGGTTTCCTCATAGATGAGGTTAAGTCCGCTGCCGCCGTCCATGAGTACCTTTGTAAGTCAGAAGCCGTCCACTATCGGACTGAGGACCAATGCGGCTGGTGCTCGGGCTGTCCGGAATTTAGGTTCGTCACTGGCATTAAAAGTAATAGCCGTGTCACTCCATGGGTTTATTGTTGCTACTTGGTAGACTTCGGTAAGGTTGCGGAGGGTTTGTTTCCTTGCATTGTTTGATGCGAAGGTCTCGAAGACTGTCGACACCGTACTGGCGCTTCTGGGGTGGTGTTCTTCGGATTTTGGAGTTAGAAGCTCCTTGCCACTTCTGGCCACCTGCCGGAGTATCCAACATGCTCTAAGGCTGTGAGTTGGTGTGACTTCCCCTGAACTATGAATTTTACAGGGTCCATTGAGCCATCCCTCCAGTACGCTCCCATACCCTATAGAGGGTTTTTGCTTTTTGATGTTTGGCTCAGGTGCCTGGCGATAATGCGCCCTTTTGTTTCGGACTCGTGTATTATTCAGGGCCGGATTGTCCCAGAATTTATCTTCGGTTTTCCGAACGCTTTCTGTCGCACGGTACTTTCGTACTATGGATGTCAAGTCAGCGTGTAATTTTGCGGCGACTTATGGCATTGAGGATTCCGATGTCTGTGCAGTTGTTACAGAAGAATGAAATTGCTTCTTCCTCATGGCAGTCCTTTATCTTGTTCATAACCAGGAGGAATCTGGCCCAATAGTGGTGTACTGTTTCCCCGGGCACTTGCCGTATTTGGGATAAATCCCTTATAGTTGGGTGGGTGGGTGGATTTAAATCCGGAACCTTGCCCGATAAAAGATTCAGGGGCCAAGAAGTTTCCAAATTCGGAAGCTTGCTTTCTTGGACATTATTCAATGAATCAGGCCTGCTGCCTGACTTTAGGTTCAGGACTTGGGCAACATCCTCCCCTCCGCGGGTATCCGGCTTGGAGGGGTATGGAATCCGACAAATCTGGTCCTTAGAGCGGGCGAGGATGCGCCGCATTGTTCTTCCACCACTTCAACGTGGTGGGTGACCTGGGGAGAGTCGATCTCTCTCTGATTGGGTTTAAGCTCAATCTGGCCATAATCTGTAGCGACTCCCAGGGCGGCAATGCGATCCAGGAGCTCATTCAGGGAAGAGAGCTCCATCGGATCTAACCGCTCGGCGAGTTCCGAGCTAATGTGAAGATTGCTTTCGATGGCCCGATAGGTCATCGTCGGCGCGGCGGCCGAACAGGCGGTCATCAAAAACCTGCCTAGCCAGAGAGTTTGGCCGACAGCCAAAGCTCCTTTAGCAATAGCGCCGTCTTTAAAGACGGGGTGCAACATCCTTCCTGACGGTGACAACACAGAGGAACTCTCAATGAAAGCACCAATGTCGGTGTCAAAACCGGCGGATCTCGGGTAGGGGGTCCCGAACTGTGCGTCTAGGCGGATGGTAATAGGAGACAAGGGACACGATGTTTTTACCCAGGTTCGGGCCCTCTCGATGGAGGTAAAACCCTACTCCTACTTGATTAATATTGATGATATGGGTAGTACAAGAGTAGATCTACCACGAGATCAGAGAGGCTAAACCCTAGAAGCTAGCCTATGGTATGATTGTTGTTCGTCCTACGGACTAAAACTCTCCAGTTTATATAGACACCGGAGAGGGCTAGGGTTACACAGAGTCGGTTACAATGGGAGGAGATCTTCATATCGTATCGCCAAGCTTGCCTTCCACGCCAAGGAAAGTCCCACCGGACACGGGACGGAGTCTTCAATCTTGTATCTTCATAGTCCGGGAGTCCGGCCAAAGGTCATAGTCCGGCCATCTGGACACCCCCTAACCCAAGACTCCCTCAGCCACCAACAAACCGCCAGCGGTAAAGTTTAACTTAATGCACAATGATTCGCCTCCACTTTAACAATGTGCTAATGCTCCTTTGTTTTAATTTTGCAGGCCAACAGCTCCTTCTGGAAACATACTAAACCGGCTAGGGCTCCTCGTGCAAAGAGCAAGGTCACTAAGAAAGCGGGCAAGAAGAAAACCACCGAGTCTTCTGATCCGCCAGAAGATGTTGATGAATCAGATCCAGAGGTAGAACTTGATTCACTTGGTTCCTTTTTCATACACCTTATTGACAATGACTATTCCCAGGATGATGCGGCAGCCAGTCGTGCAGACCATGTTGAGGTAATCTCTCTTTCCTCTGATTCAGATCTTGCGCCGGTTCAAAGATTTTGCCGTGCAGTTAGGAAAGTAAAATACACTCACCCTCTTGCTTATCTAGATCTAAAATTTTCTTTGAAGACACATCAAGCTGAAGAGCGTCACACAACCCGGCACAGTGGCTAGCAAATTACCTCCTCCGGTTTACCGGACACGCCAAACTAGAAACGTCGTCCAGAGGTTACTTGTTCTCCTGAAAAACTTTATCCTTTGAAGGGTTTCTTCAGATACCCACTTAATCCGTCTGATCCAAATTACCAGGCGTCTTCTAATTCGTCTGGCGGTTCATCAACCACTCAGCTGCCTCCTCTTAAAACCGTCCCCGGGTAAGTATATTATTCTTCATGTTTTTCCTTCATAGTTCGATTTACCGTGCTAATCTTTGTTGTGATGTCATAGTGCCAAAGCCTGCCTGAGCAAGAAGGCTAAAACTAGTACCCCCATTGGTGAAGTTGAACCAGAGAGGGCTGCTGAGGACACCGGTAGAAATACCGATGTTATGGATGATTCCATCCCACAAGGCAAGAGCACTGAAGCTAATCCGCCGGAGGCTGACCCGGCAACTCATATTGATCCGTCGAGCCCGCATGCTACCCCTCCAAACCTGGCTGCTGATCCACCGAGCCCGGCTGCTAATCCGCCAAGTCCAGCTAGGGGTACCAGCAATCCACCAAGTCCACCAAGAAATGATGATGATGATGTTGTAATTACTGGCATGGCTCACACCAGTCCTGGTAATCCGGTCATCTTGGCCAAACATACCGCCAAGGAGGAATTTGCTGCTATGGGCAAGGGGAAGGGGAAGACGGATTTATCCAACTTTGTCAACCTTAGCGCTGAAGAACTTCATTCCGGCTTTTTAAACCGCCTGTACACCAGCCGTGACTTTGAAGCCGGTTTGGTGAACCTGATGAAGGAGCGTTATGAGGTATGAATACTTTGAAACTTGTTCTATCCTGTATCTTTTCCATTGTAGCCCCCAAGGGCCGGTTCATCTCCTAAAGATAAACCGGGACTTTGATATAAAGAACACTTCAACGTAGTAGCCCCCAAGGACCGGTTTGTCTTCTTGAAGACAAACCGGGACTGTGTGTCCTTGTTAATTGCCTTTCCTTTATGACTGATCAAATATGCATTAGCCGCCAAGTGCCAAGCTTAATACCTGGATTGAGCCTTGGGACTTGAAAAATACTCACTTGAAAAAGCAAGCCACATTAGCCCCCAAGTGCTTAGTGTATAATTTATTATGCGCTTGGGACTTTAAGAGATTTTTAACTGTTGTATCATCTGACTTTGCAGGCTGACATGAAGACCAAAGAGTCCCAAATCGTCGATCTTCAAGAAATCCTTAAGCTACAGCAAGAAGAGACCTCTAAAGCCAAAGAAGAGCTCAAGGGTGCCTTATCGGCCATGGAGCAACTTAAAGAGGGCTTCAAAACTGAACAACCAACTGGGAGACTGAAAGGGTTGCATTATTAAAGCGGGCAGAAGGTGCTGAAGCAGCCCTTAAACCGGTGGAAGAAGAACTGACAGGTCTGAAGCATCAAGTGAATTCCATGACGGCTGTCGTGTTTGGTAAGTACCTTAGAACACCTGCTCTGTAGTGCTATCAACTCTTCCGGTTTAACTTGAATTTCTTAAACCGCCGCAGGCAATCGCATTGGTCATCTTGGAACCAACATGCGGATGAAGCTAAAAGCGGCCTATACGTTGATTGAACAACTGCATACCGGTGCTCAACGAGTCATCTTTGCAGCTTCATACAACAGACCGGCACCAACACTGATCAAGGACACATTAGCAAGATTATCCATGACACTGGCTCAGATAGAGGAGGTGAAGCGATCTGCTGCCAGGGCTGGCGCTTTACTGGCACTGACTCGGGCCAAAGCATGGATATCTGACTTGGATCCGGTTGACATCGCCAAGGGATTTCCATATGAACAGGCCAACGGATCGGCTTTTGATAATGAAGCCCTCAAAGCTCTGGCAAAGGAGATGCGTCCGCTATCAAGTCAACTTGCTGCAGAGGCTAACCTGACGGTTCATCGTTCTTTTTATGACGAGATGAATCAGCGGGTTGATACAACTGTGACAGAAGCGCAAAACCTTATCCCGCCAATTCGTAAGCACACTTACGCCCCTGATGTTGACCCGTCCGATCTAATAAGTGAAGAAGTTGTCTTTCAGGCTCTAACCCGGATTGACTGGACCACCCTTGACTTCCAACCTCTGGGTGGAGAGGAGGAGGTTGAACTGACGCCTGAAGATCCTTCCACTTCATCTCGTCCTGGCAATGAGTCTTAATCCGACATTTGTGTTTCTTTGACAACCTTTGTTGTGCAAGAACAATCAGCATTTTGGGCCTCAAAGCGCCTTGTAATAGGCTAGTGAAAACTCTTTGATTTGTTGTGCTGATGCACGACTTTTGTTAAACTGCCAGGATAAATGCAATGTTTGATTATGCTCTAATAATGCAATCCTGAAGCCTGCATATAGAAAGTTTGTCCTGGCGGTTTACCGCTGGACGGGTCATAATGCCCAAGATAACGCCTGATTGATAATCAAACCTTAAGAAATACGAAATAACTCATACATGTGATGTGATATCACTTAGTTGGTTTACCAACTTTGATTGTAATAAGGGTGAAGACCCATAATCTTGAATTTGTATAACTCCACCATATATTGATGGCGTATAATAAGTCATGCCGGGTTACGATGAACACCAGATGATCAAAACTGGCGACAAGTAGTCAAAACCAGGTCGGGTTAATAAACTCCAGTTTGATAATAAGGTCTGTCAACTTGTAGTTGAAAACCAAGCCGGGTTAACAAACACCGCGTTAATATGATGACTGAAAAGCCATACCGGATCAAAGATACTGGTTCAGCATAGAATTTCGTCAAAAGAAAATAAATATTGACAAAGGCAAATAAAACCATGTAATCGAGGCTTTTCGAGGGCTGCTAGGCCCAAATTCGAGGCTTTTCGTGGGCTGCCAGGCCGCTGAGTTAAACCATTTGACAAAGCCTTTTAAGATGGGCCTCCAACTAACCAATCACCATTTTAACTTTGACAAGTTCAGGGTCTCAATGAGAGTAACTGTCAAACGTTCAGCGGGTCATGCCAGGATTACCTGGATAGGAGTGGCTTACTTGATGAAGGCAGGTTAACCCGGGGTTTTAGGTAAATATACCAGGCTTCCAAGCCGTGGGTCGATACCCAGCTACAAGGGTCCTTTCAAACTCTTTGTTACTTTACACAAAGAGCCCCCAAGTAACTCAATGAGCTGTGCTCATTGGGTGCCTATGTTTGAGTTGTGCATAGCATCCAGACTCTCTTTGGCCCCTTGGGTGTGAAGCTCCCAATCTGTATTGTGGCATGGTAGCCGGTTTAACAGGTAGTACTCCACTTTGTCAGCTGAAGCCCCCATGTAACTCAAAGGATATTTGAGAAAAAATAGCAGAGGCCCTGCTTATAGCAAGGATGTCAGTTTATTTTATTGATCATAATATGTACATTTATCGAAATATGTACATAAGAGAAGCCTATGGCTCAAGTGTAGTAAGGCCGTAGAGAGCTATGTTCCACGGCCGCCGGGTCTCTTCCTCAGAGCTACGTGAGTTGTCTGGAACGTCAATGAGGTAGTATGATCCATTGTGCAGATTCTTGCTGACCACAAAGGGTCCTTCCCAAGGTGGGGATAACTTGTGCATATCGGCCTGATTCTGGATGAGCCGGAGCACCAAGTCGCCTTCTTAAAAGGTTCTCGTCTTAACCCGACAGCTGTGATAACACCGCAGGTCTTGCTGATAAACCGCCGAATGAGCCAAAGCCATATCCCATTTTTCATCTAACAGGTCCAACGCCTCCTGGCGTGCTTGCTCATTGTCCGCTTCAACATAATTGGCAACCCGGGGCGAATCATGACGAATATCACTTGGGAGGACCGCCTCTGCCCGTACACCATGAAAAAAGGTGTGTAACCCGTCGATCTGTTGGGGGTGGTGTTGATGCTCCATAACACAGAAGGCAATTCTTCCACCCAACAACCCGGCGTCCGCTTTAAAGGAACCATAAGCCGGGGTTTGATACCCTTCAAGATTTCTTGATTAGCTCGCTCCGTTTGACCATTGGTCTGGGGGTGTGCCACGGATGCTAAGTCAAGCCGGATGTGCTCTCTCTGACAGAAATCCTCCATCTCACCTTTAGAAAGGTTGGTGCCATTATCCGTGATAATGCTGTGTGGAAAGCCAAAGCGGAAAATAATATTTTTGAGAAATTGAACCGCCGTAGCCGCATCACACTTGCTGACAGGCTCCGCTTCAACCCATTTGGTGAACTTGTCAACCGCCACCAGTAGGTGGGTCTTCTTATCCTTGGAGCTCTTAAAGGGTCCCACCATATCAAGCCCCCAAATGGCAAACGGCCAAGTGATGGGAATCATCCTTAATTCTTGAGCCGAAACATGAGATCTGCGTGAAAACTTTTGACAAGCGTCACACCGCTTTACCAAATCCTCCGCATCAACATGACCTGTCAACCAGTAGAACCCATGACGAAAAGCTTTAGCAACCAGGGACTTTGAACCGGCATGATGACCACAATCCCCCTCATGAATTTCCCATAGGATCTCTTGGCCTTCTTCCGGAGAAACACAACGCTGAAACACGCCTGAAACGCTGCAGCGGTGTAACTCGCCATTGTGAATAACCATGGACTTGGATCGCCGGACTATCTGCCGGGCCAGGACTTCATCATCTAGTAACTCGCCCCAGTTCATATACGCCAGATATGGAACCGTCCAATCCGACACAACATGTAAAGCGGCCACCAATTGAGCCTCCGGGTCAGGAACAACCAAATCCTCCTCTGTAGGCAACTTAACAGACGGGTTATGCAGGATATCTAAAAAGGTATTGGGAGGTACCGGTTTACGCTGAGATCCAAGCCGGCTTAAAGCGTCTGCTGCTTCGTTTTTGCGCCGATCGATATGCTCAACCTGATACCCTTTGAAGTGACCCGCCACAATATCCACCTCGCGTCTGTAAGCCGCCATGAGTGGATCCTTAGAGTCCCAAGTGCCAGAAACTTGCTGAGCCACCAGATCAGAGTCTCCAAAGCATCATACCCGGTTTAAATTCATCTCCTTGGCCACACGGAGCCTGTGGAGCAAAGCCTCGTACTCAGCTACATTGTTAGTACAAGGGAACATTAAATGGAGGACATAACAAATTTTATCACCTCAAGGGGAAGTAAGGACAACTCCAGCCCCCGAGCCCTCTAATTGCCTGGATCCATCAAAGTGAATAGTCTAGTATGTATTATCCGGTTTGTCCTCTGGTGCTTGTAACTCGGTCCAGTCATTGATAAAGTCAACAAGTGCCTGAGACTTGATGGCTGTTCGAGGCACATACTTCAAACCATGTGGACCAAGCTTAATCGCCCACTTTGCAACCCGGCCAGTTGCCTCCCTGTTCTGAATTATATCACCCAAAGGAGCTGAACTGACAACTGTAATGGGATGGCCTTGAAAGTATTGTTTGAGCTTCCGACTTGCCATAAAAACTCCATATACCAGCTTCTGCCAATGCGGATATCGCTCCTTTGACTCGATAAGCACCTCACTGATATATTAAACCGGCCGTTGAACCAGATACTCCTTACCAGCCTCCTTGCGCTCCACCACAATTGCCACACTGACAGCACGGGCATTAGCAGCCACGTACAACAACAAGGGCTCCTTGTCAACCGGAGTAGCAAGGACCGGCGGTTCAGCCAACTGCCGCTTCAAGTCTTCAAACACCGCATTAGCCGCATCACTCCAGACAAAGGTGTCTGTTTTCTTCAACATTTGATATAGAGGGATCGCCTTCTCTCCCAAACGGCTGATAAACCGGCTTAGGGCTGCAATTCGACCTGCTAGACACTGAACATCATTGATGCACGCCGCTTTAGCCAAGGATGTAATCGCTTTGATCTTCTTCGGATTAGCCTCAATGCCTCTGTTGGACACCAAAAAACCTAGAAGCTTGCCTGCCGGAACACCAAAAACACACTTGTCCGGATTGAGCATTATCTTGTAAACACGCAAATTGTCAAATGTCTCCTTGAGATCATTTATCAATGTCTCCTTCTTCCTGGATTTTACTACAATGTCATCAACATAGGCATGAACATTGCACCCAATCTGAGTGTGAAGACAGTTCTGCACACAATGCTGATAAGTTGCATGGGCACTCTTGAGCCCAAAGGGCATAGAGACATAGCAGAAGGCTCCAAAGGGAGTGATGAAGGCCGTCTTCTCCTGGTCCTTAACTGCCATTTTGATCCGATGATAGCCTGAATAAGCATCCAAGAAACTCAAACGCTCACAACCCGCTGTCGCATCAATGATCTGATCAATACGCGGGAGAGGAAAAGGATCAGCTGGACAAGCCTTGTTCAAATCTGTGTAATCCAGACACATGCGCCAAGTGCTGTTTTTCTTAAGAACAAGCACCGGATTAGCCAACCACTCAGGGTGAAATACTTCAACGATAAACCCAACAGCCAACAGCCGGGCTACCTCTTCACCAATTGCCTTGCGTCTCTCCTCGTTAAAGCAACGAAGAAATTGCTTGACCGGTTTAAACTTGGGATCAATATTGAGAGTGTGCTCAGCGAGTTCCCTCGGTACACCTGGCATGTCAGAAGGCTTCCATGCAAAAATGTCCCGGTTCTCATGGATGAACTTGATGAGCGTGCCTTCCTATTTCGGATCCAGATTTGTGCTGATGCTAAACTGTTTGGACGAGTCGCCAAGAACAAAGTCAACAAGTTTAGTCTCATCAGCCGGTTTGAATGTCAGGTTCGGGTCATGCTCAGTTGTGGGATTTTTCAGAGGGGTAATATCTGTCGGATCAACATTATCTTTATAGAACTTCAACTCCTCTGTAGCACAAACCGACTCAGCATAGGCCGCATCTCCTTCCTCGCAATCCAAAGCCATCTTACGACTTCCGTGAACCGTGATGGTCCCTTTGTGACCCGGCGTCTTGAGCTGCAAGTAAATATAACAAGGCCTTGCCATGAACTTCGCATAAGCCAGTCGCCCAAACAGTGCGTGGTACGGGCTCTAGATCCTCACCACTTCAAAGGTCAATGTCTCAGACCAGGAGTCATGTTCATCACCAAACACAACCTCCAAAGCGATCTTACCAACAGGATATGCCAATTTACCTAGCACCACACCATGGAAAATAGTGTTTGACGGTTTAAGACTCTTGTCTGTCAACCCCATGCGACGGAAAGTCTCATAATACAAAATGTTGATACTGCTCCCTCCATCCATGAGGACTTTGGTGAACTTATAACCTCCCACTCAAGGTGCTACCACCAAGGCCAGGTGACCCGGATTGTCAACCTGGGGCGGATGATCCTCTTTGCTCCACACAATAGGTTGCTCGAACCACCGCAGGTAACATGGTACTGCCGGTTCAACAACATTAACAGCCCTCTTGTGAAGCTTCTAATCACGCTTGCACAAACTAGTGGTGAATACATGGTACTGCCCACCATTCAACTGCTTCGGGTGACTCTGATAACCCGACTGCTGTTGATTTCCTTGATTATTCTGTTGGTTGTTTCCTCCCTGGTTGTTCTGGTTGCCCTGATTATTCTGAAATCCAGAGCTTGAACCGCCGCCACCATGAAAACCTGGTCCTGAACCACCCGATGGACCCTGATCATATCGGAAAAGATCAGAGTTTTTGAACTCCTTCATAATGTGACAATCCTTCCAGAGATGTGTTGCAGGAACCTCCTTGGTCCCATGCTTTGGGCAGGGCTGGTTCAACAAACGCTCCAGATTCATCCCGCCACCACGCTGGGGTGGTTTACCCTTACGACGCTGCACATTAGCATTAGCCACAAAATCTGAATCTACTTTGCGCTTACCATTATTCCCATGGCCTCCTTGGTTGTGCTGCTGTCCCTTTGCACTGCCGCTCTTCTTTCCCTTCTCCGGTTTCTCCTCATCAGAATCGGGATCCTTGGTATTATCAGAATCGACATATTTGACCAAGGCAGCCATGAGGGTGCCCATGTCATTGCAGTGACGCTTGAGCCATCCCAACTTCATCTTTAGTGACTTAAACCGACAATTATGTTCCAGAGTGATGATTGCTTGACCAGTGTTAATCCGGTCTGAAGAATGCAAAACTTCTGAAACCCGGCGAACCCAATAAGTTGTTGACTCGTTCTCCCCTTGAGCACATGCATCAAGATCCACAATGGACATAGGCTGTTTACACGTGTCCTTAAAATTGGCTATAAATCGGGCCTTCAACTGGTCCCATGACTCGACAGAGTTAGCTTGTAGATTCTTTAACCATGTACGGGTTGTTCCCTCCAACATCATCGTGAAGTACTTTGCACAAGCCGCTTCGTCCACGTCCAGCATCTCCATAGCCATCTCATAACTTTCCACCCACGCCTTGGGTGGCTGATCAGCGGTGTAATTTGGTACCTTGCGTGGGCCCTTGAAGTCCTTAGGCAGCTGCACATTACGGAGAGCCGGAATAAGGCACGGCACTCCCCAAGAACTGAAAGCAAGTCCGATGCCTCGGTCCACTGATGCTGCTGGCTGAGCCAAGGCAGGTTGATAATGACCCGTATGCTGTGCTGCTAAAGCGGCATCCCTTCATGCTCTGCCATTGTCCACCACGTCTTGAGCGTTCACATCACCACGCGCCAGATTAGGCCCTTGAGGGACAATGCGGCGCCGTGCACTGCTGGACACCTCCGGTTCATCTATATGCCTGCTGTAGCTTTTGCTCGGTCGTGGGGTCGAGTGAATCCTGTCTCGGCTATATGAATAAGCCTGCTGCTGCGTCATAGCCGTTTGAAGAAGATCCCTGGCCCGCCGTGTCTCAATTGCTGCTGGCGATTCACCCTCTATAGGAGTAGCTGCCAGCCGAGATGCTACTTCTATCATATTATCCAAAGGAGTAGAAAAGTGACCCGGCGGGGGTGTGGTATACCGTGGCGGGTTGTCTGTTTGCCGAGGAGGTCCCATCACCTGAGGTTGATCCGGCGCTTCGGTCCTTGGCGCAATAGCCCGGTTCACTGTGGCCGGATTGCTAGTCCCTGCTCCAGGCGTACCAAAGAGGTTCATCGCATTGTAATCCGCCGGCAAGTGAGATCAATGTCTCCTTTTGAATACTTCATTTGAAGCATTCTGATCCATCAAAAGTCGATAATTCTCAGCTTGAATCCTCTGCGCCTGGGCATCTAAAGTGGCCCGCTCCTCAGTCATCCAGATCTCTTCAGCTGCTAAATCTTCTTTGGCTTGTGTTATCTGATCCTTCAACCTTGCAATGTCCGCATTGTGCTGATCCTGCATCGCCGGTGTAACTGCCGTGGTTAACAGGGTCACCCAGGCATCCATCAAACCGGAGAGAACTTGAGCCGGCCAGCGCGCGGAGCCTCCTGCCCCTGCTACCGGTCCAGACGCCACCGCAGTAGAGTTTTGTAAGGTTGGCTGTGTTCCGGCCATGAAGATTCCAACGTGGTTCGGCGGTTCAAGAAATTCCGGAATACTGGTGCCACCGGAATACCCTTCAAACACGCCATCCTGAACTTGGTACATGGATTCGGTTTCACCAGCGGATGATTCACCGTCGGAATAAGCGACCGTCTCACCTTCAGACACAGTTTCAAATCCGATCCCGTGGACACATCCCGCGAACGCATGCTTCATGGTAGGCTGAATCCGGGCAGGACTTGCACGCTGAGCCGTTTCGACGAGGTCGGTGCAGATGTTCGGCTCAGGGCCCGGTTCACCGATCTTGCCGATGAAGACGTGAATTCCGCCGAAGGGGACCCGGTACCCGTACTCGATTGAGCCGGCCTCAGGGCCCCAGCCTGCGTCGTCGATGTAGAGCTTGCCGCGACGACTCTTGGTCATCCAGCCCGCTGCGTATCCTTTGAGTCCTTCAAAGCTTCCCTTCAAGAACTCGAAACCATCCTGCGATAGCCCCACGGTGGGCGCCAACTGTCATGGAAATATCACGTCAGATGTCCTCATAGAAGGACATAGTCATGGAGCCATCGCGACGGGTTAGCTAAAAGGGGTTAAACTGGACAAAGTACACGAGGGTTTTTATACTAGTTCGGCCCCTTCGATGAAGGTAAAGGCCTACGTCTAGTTGTGATGGGATTATTGGGGTCTCGCTAATGAGGGAGCTAAACAAGCTATGCCTGGCTATCAAGTTGTTGTTTTTCTTGTCCCTGAACCGTAGCCGGGTCGTCCCCTTATATACACGGGTTGACGCCCGGCCGGTTTACAGAGTCCCGAGGCCGACTCATACAAGTGTCCGGCCCGGTCTCTCCTTTATCTTACAATACAAGTTACATGACTATGGCGGTTTACCACTATGGGCCCTAATCCGCCTTTGGGCTCCGGGCCTCTAAGCTTCATAGTAAAGCACCATCTTCTGAGTCTTCATGGGCTTCAATATAGTTGAGGGTGAACCGGCCCCTCCTGGGCGGTTTACATTCAGTAGTTATATCCCCAACAGTTCCCCTAACAAAGCTTTCAATGAGGAATTTTCCGCTCTCATGACCTCTAAGTTCAAGACGTCTTCGATGGGAGAGTTGAAGTTCTTCCTTGGTTTCGATATCAAGCAAAGAAGAGAAGGAACCTTCATCAACCAAGCCAAATACACTCAATACATGCTAAAAAGATTCAAGCTAAGCGATGTCAAGCCGACCTCTATTCCAATGCCCACCAAGTGCCAACTTGACATTGATCCCAATGGTAAAGTGGTGGATCAAAAGGCATATCGCTCCATGATTGGCTCCTTGCTTTACCTTTGTGCATCTAGACCGGATATCATGTTGAGTGTGGGAATGTGTGCATGGTTCCAAGCCGCACCGAAGGAAGGCCACTTTGTGGCGGTCAAGCGAATCTTTCGATATTTGGCTCATACCCCAAACTTTGGCTTATGGTACCTAAGAGGAGCAAACTTCAAGCTAGAAGGATATATGGATTCCGATTGGGCGGGAGACAAAGTGGATAGGAAGTCCACTTCCAGAGGGTGCCAATTTCTTGGTTGCTCTTTGGTGAGTTGGTCTTCCAAGAAGCAAAGTTGTGTGTCTCTCTCATCCACCGAAGCGGAGTATGTGGTGGCCGGTAGTTGTTGTGCACAACTCTTATGGATGAGGCAAACTTTAA
Organism: Triticum aestivum; assembly: GCF_018294505.1. Taxonomy (NCBI): domain Eukaryota; kingdom Viridiplantae; phylum Streptophyta; class Magnoliopsida; order Poales; family Poaceae; genus Triticum; species Triticum aestivum. The sequence goes on along the minus strand of NC_057801.1, from coordinate 502,676,987 downwards.
AGGAGTATGGTGTCATTTGTGACAAAGTGCCTCTTTGGTGTGACAATGAAAGTGCCATCAATATTTCTCTCAACCCGGTGCAACACTTCAAGACGAAGCATATTAAGATTCGGTATCACTTCATCCGGGATCACATTAGGCGAGGGGAGATCGAGCTCAAGTATGTCAACGCTCATGATAACCTTGCAGATATTTTCACAAAGCCCTTGGATGAAGCAAGATTTCGCGAGTTAAGGCATGAGCTAAATATCATTGATTCGAGCAATGTGACTTGAACCCATGCACACCCCACCACATTCAACTTGTTGTCTAGTTTAGGTGTAGGCATGTACATAGGGGGAGTGTCGTTCTCTCAACGAACTCTCCCTCCCCCATTATGCATAAATTGATCATGTCTTCACATTAACCATTTTTATGGTAATTGTGCTTCAAGGACGAGTTTTGGTCATGGGACCAAGGTTAAAATCTTCGCGGCGCCATACCTCTTGACTCAAACATAGGTGGCCTCGGCCACCGCCCTCTCTTGAAGAGGTGTGTTTCTTGTCCCCTTGCCAGTGTTCTCACAGCCGAGTTTTATTTCCTCTTTTTGCCGTTGGTTTTCTCTTCTTTTTGAGCAAAGTCGTTTGTTGTCTAGTTGTTGAGCCTTGCTGGGCGGTACTACCGCTGGTGGTGCGCGGTACTACCGCTTATGTTGACAAGCGGTACTACCGCCCACCAGCGTGGTACTACCACTGAGGGGCTGGACCAGGGGGTTATGTCGGGACAGGGGGAGGTTTCTTCTCCCCCATACCCATTCGCTCCGCCCCCTCGTTCCTCTTCGTCTCTCCAGCATCGCCTCACCGTGGGAGGGCTCCGGCGGGCCGTCGTCTTCGGGCCGTCCCTCTCCCTTTCCTTCGGTGGAGTCGATCCCCACCTTGTCCTCTTGCCATGGATGCCGGTATTGCCCATGTTCCTCCTCTCTTTTTGTCTAGATTTCAGATCTAGTGTCTTAGGGGCAATAGTGGTTGCTCTCTCGATTTTTTGTTAAATCTAGGCTTGAGTAGGTTGGAGAAGGCAACTAGACTATTTGGGTTCATGTTTGGTAGGAGTATTTTTGAATTTGGCAGGCCGGTAGTGCCGGATTTGACCATGGTACTAGGGAACCCGCCGGTTCCCCGTCTAGAGCGGTACTACCGCTCCCTTTGGCGCGGTACTACCGCTCGGGCGGTACTGCCGCTTCTAGGTCGCGGTACTACCGCTGCCTGCCCAGTTCCATCTTGTTCCTACCATTTCCTGATCTCGTTCGTTGTGTTTGTTGGCTTACGCTCGTTCTTTCTGGTTGTTTCGTGTGTTCATGTGTTTGGTTCCAAGTGATGAACATCCTGAGTAGCAAGCCCGCCGTGTCAACCCCGGTCGTGCAACGTCAAAGCGCTACCGCACATCTGTGTCAGCAGGTGGTTCATCTAGTGCTCCACCGCCGCCAGCGGGTGCTTCCTCAAGTGCTCCACCTCCTCCTCAGCTCAAGAAGAAGTCTGCAGTCAAGCCGAAGCTGAGGGGCAAAACTGTGACTGAAATGAATGCCAAGGAGTTCTGGGCAAGGCGTCGCCGCAACCCCTATGTGGAAGACCAAGAACCCACTTTGGTCAAACGTTTGTTTTGGAACCACTTTCAGTTTGCCATCTTCTTTGATGTGATCAAGGACAAGAAGAATCTCTATGTTGATGTGCGCTCCATTGACACGGACTTTATGGAGAAGGACCCTGAGTACTTTGGTGAAGCCCTTCAGATGTGCTCTCCGCTGAACATTCTCAGAATCATGCAGTTCAACAAGGACTTTGATGCCGATTTAGTGGCTCAATTCTATGCCACTGTCCATCTAGGAACTGATGAGGAAAGGACCCTGACTTGGATGACAAATGGCAAGTTGCTTTATGTCAAGTGGAAGGCCTTCATGGAGTTACTTGGGTTGGAAGATCACGGGCTTGAGACTCCAGTCAGTTTCCGCCCTCACCGCAATGCAACCTCCACTCACAAGCAAGCCCTCTGGCCCTATTGTTCTGTGAAGATTCACCCCGAGACTAAGAAGCAAACCTATGAGCTGCCTGCCTTTCTGGACATCCTTCACCGTGTCTTCCGAGAGACTCTCTTCCCTCGCATCGGGAATCTGGATATGGTCCACTCCTATCTTGTGGATATGCTTCTCTTCTGCCAGCACGAGAAGGAAGCGAACACCAGCGAGTCCCTGGACATTTCTCATGTTATGTGGTCTGAACTTCTATCTGCTATCTCTGAGCGCAAGTGCCCGATCTATGGACCATTCATCATGTTACTCATTGAGAAGGCCTGGGCACAGGTCTATCCCAGGGTCATGCTGTAAACTGGAGATTTGATTTATCATGAGATCAAGCGTCTGAGGAAGAAGGACAATTGGGTCACCCCGGCCCTTAAAGCTGGGGGTACATCTTCTGCTGCTGCCATGGAGACCGAGGACGAAGCTGATGCTGATGATGACGCTGACTATGAGCCTTCTGGAGCAGAGCTCTCTTGGGCTAAGAAGCTCAAGCTCAAGATGAAGAAGCTTTTCTGCATAGAGTCTCATGGTCAGTACATGACTCATGTGGCTGAGAAGAAGGCTAGGGGACGTCACAAGGAGCTCATGCGTCAGTTGGATGCGGCCGTTAACAATGGATCTGAGGGCCAGATAACTGAGGAGGAAGAGTGGATTCAGCAACACTGCCCGTGGACAGATTCAGACGCTGAGCAGTTTCCGACCGATGATGGCGGTGCAGACGATCCTGCTGGGATATGATGTTCAAGATCCTCAGCTTGCTATCACCTGGATCTGTAGCAGCACTCTTTGCCTTTTTGGTGTCTCGATGCCAAAGGGGGAGAGAGTTTAGGGATTTGTGTCGTTTGTTGAGTTGCGAGTGTTTCTTTGTGGTGTCGTTGTGTTTTCTCGCCATTTGCTTTGTTTGGTTTTGTGCCAGTGAGACCTAAGTTCCAGACATATGGTGTGAGACATATGCTACCTTATCTTTATATTATCATTATCTATGTCTATCTAGTACTTTGGTACCTTATGAGTTGCATGCTTATTCTGTTATATACCCTGCTCTCATATCTTGCTTAGGTTGTTGGTCTCTAAAATATAGGGGGGGTGTTGATCCTAGTATGTGTGCCGTCCAGTCCAAAGCACTTATCTAGAAAGCACACATCTAGGGGGAGCTTGTCTATACTTTAGAGTTGTGGGGTTTGCTTATGTCCTTTGTCTTTTCCCGTTTGTGCAAATCCCGTATTGTCATCAATCCACCAAAAAGGGGGAGATTGTAAGGGCATATTTATCCCTAAGGTGTTTTGGTGATTGATGACGATGCTTTTGCGGACTAATCGTGTGCGTTGAGTTTTTCAGAGATTCATCCTTTGGCACGAGACGATTCCCTCCCCTCGGAGTGTTATTCAAGACGGTCCAGCTCTTTCGGTTCTATGTTGGTGGACTAGTTTTGTAGGAGTCATCGTAATAGCAAGAGGGGGTCTACTTTGGTAAGGCTAGGGTGGAATCAACATGTACACATCTTTGTTACACCCTCTGAGCCTTTCCGCTTCAATGGAGAATTCATTCCCCTTCTTTTGAGCATCGTTTGGTCCCAGCGGTAGTACTGCAGGCCACAACGGTAGTACTGCCCGAGTGTTACAAGCTGTAGTACCGCTCCACAGCGGTAGTACCGCTTGAAGCCATCCGTTGTAGTACTGCTGCGGCTCCATGCTCCTACCGCCTCGACTCGAGGGTTCCTTTTCTTGTGTCGGGTCTTGCGGCACTAGTTGCGGTAGTAGAGGCGGTAGTACCGCTCTTAAGTGGTAGTACCGCCCTTACCTCCATGGTAGTACCACTCTGGGTCCAGATCCTTCGCTCCCCTCTTCTGTGCGACAGTACCACAAGGTGGGACGGTAGTACCGCTGGCCACAGCGGTAGTATCGCTCACCCCAGCGGTAGTACCGCTCTCTGCGAGGCTGCTGTGGGGGTAACAGTTGGATTGTTCCCCCCACTATATAAGGGGGTCTTCTTCCCCAAAGTTAACCTACCTCTTCCCCCAAAAGCTCCATTGTTGCTCCAAGCTCCATTTTCACCCGATCTCTCTCCCTCAAATGTGTTGATTTGCTCGGGAGTGATTGAGAAGGCCCGGATCTACACTTCCACCAAGAGAAATTTGATTCCTCCCACTAATCCCTAGAAGATCTTGTTTCTCTTGGGTGTTTGAGCACCCTAGATGGTTGAGGTCACCGCGGAGCCATAGTCCATTGTGGTGAAGCTTCGTGGTGTCGTTGGGAGCCTCCAATTAAGTTGTGGAGATTGCCCCCACCTTGTTTGTAAAGGTTCGGTCGCCGCCTTCAAGGGCACCAATAGTGGAATCATGGCATCTCGCATTGTGTGAGGGCGTGAGGAGAATATGGTGGCCCTAGTGGCTTCTTGGGGAGCATTTTGCCTCCACACTGCTCTAACAGAGACATACTTCCCTTCAAAAGGAAGGAACTTCGGTAACACATCCTCGTCTTCCCTGGCTCCACTCTTGGTTATCTCGTGCCTTTACTTGTGCAAGCTTTTTGTGTTGTATCCCTTGCTTGCTTGTGTACTTGTTGTCGTTGCATCATATAGGTTGCTCACCTAGTTGCATATTTAGACAACCTACTTTGATGCAAAGTTTAATTTGGTAAAGAAAAGCTAAAAATTGTTAGTTGTCTATTCACCTCCCCTCTAGTAAACTATATCGATCCTTTCACCTACACTATTGGGTGGATCAAAAAAGAAGTGAATATGCAGATCACGAAATAATGCAACCTTTCACTTTCTTTGGGCAAACATTGTTGCTCAAATGTGTTATGTGATGTGGTTGACATGGATGCCAACCATATTCTTATTGGGAGACCTTTACAAATTGATGTGGATACTACACATAAAGGGAAGGAAAACTCATTATTCTATCAAACAAAACTAATACTTCTAAGGAGGAGGGGAAAGTTATGTTAACTGTCCCCCACACCTCTAATGAGTTTATGAAAGATGTGAAGGAGACAGATTTGCGTGTTGTATTTACTGTAAAATAAGAAGAGCACACAGTTGTTGAAATTCCAACAGGTACGTGACATATTAGTAGAATTTCACAACATGCTTGCATCATATGCCATCATTGGAGGCAATTGGTGCCCTAATATTTCCGCAAACAATGGGCATGTTTGGTTTTCGCTAAGTTTGTCGTACCAAATAGTGAACTAGACGCATTTTTGTGGAACTTTTGTTTTCTCATGAATTGGTCAACATTGGTTAGAAAAATAAACTAGGATGGCTAACGAGGCATTGTCGTGTCAACAAATTGGTATCCATCAAAAGATAGAACAAAATTTTGGAGATGACAAAAAATTGATAAGATGGGTTTTGTAACCACCTAAACACACCCATACGTATGAAGGTAGAAGAGAGAGATTTCCGTCTAGATATATTTTTTACAAAATTTAAGATTTGTACTATAAAAATTAACAAAAGTACAACCCTATATGACCCAAAAGGTACTTTTCATTGCAGTCTCGGACGAGAAGCCAATTTTCGCGTAACGGCTGCAATGAAAAGCAGTTTTCATTGACCACATCAGCAAAAGGAAAGTCTTGATTGGCCACACCCACAAAAAGGCTACAACAACACTAGGCTCATGCAAACTCACGTACTTGCCTCTCCGGAGGTCCCTTGATCGAATCGTGACGCCATCAGGATCGTACTCATGACGAAGAATAGCTCGAACATGCATAATGGAGAATGAATTTTGCTTTTAGTCTACATCGCCTGTCGCAAGCCTACATCACGCTTGATGAGAAATTTTCCAATTACTCTCACCCATGTGATAATATGGATGTTGCCAAACTCCGACACATTGTCCCACATCGTATTATTGTCATGGCGGCGCATACTATGACTCCGTGCCATCCGTGGGCATGAATCAGATGTTGCCAACTCTGGAAATAACAACAATATGACGAGTAATGTCTAGAAGGTTGGCCACCCAAATGAACATCTGTGTGTGATTAATTGAAAATTTTATGACCGAGCATGATGTAGTCTAGTGATGGTCGATTTAGATTGAAAGGCAAAACTCATCCTTCACAATGCACATTTCAAGTGATTCTTCATTTGGATGAATTCTCCTTATCGATGCAGTCCTTGTGCGTCAGGGTTTGACCGAGAGGAGCTATGGTATGTGGGGGAGGGGTGAAAATGGATCAAATCTGGATTAGATAGTACCCTTACCACTTTATTTTATCATATTTTCAAAACAAATATGATCGCAAATATGCATGTTATTGGTACGAGTGTGGATTGGGTGTTACTCGAATACAGATACATATAAGGTGTTTACTCAATTCAAAATAGATACGAATAATAACGACATACTAGTTAAATGAAATAAATCAATAGTTATGTGACAAACAATAATCAACTTGCAACATATAATAAGTCAATGATAGACATGTTTATGGATAAATACTACTCCCTCCATCCCACAATATAAGACCTTTTTGCAAGTTGTTTTAGCTTGCAAAAACATCTTATATCATGGGGCATATGGAGTACTATAGTGTGTAATAATTTATAATTATAATCATACAAAAATGTAAAATTTGACAACCTATTTGGATTTTATGTTGGATAACTGCCATATTGGGGATATATTTTCTCAAATTAGCTCAAGAAATCTTATTTGGATCCGAAATATCCACTTTCACATTTATATTTGTGTCAAAATCTTGTATTGTATTTGCATTTGTATTTGTATTTGTAAAATAAACCTAGTTATCTTTCATTTCCATTTTCATTTCAATTCGGATGCGGATGTTTCAGATATGATAGACATTTTTTCGAGTATGAATATCGGATATTCGGACTATCCACTACCACTTTCCATCCTTAGTAGGGGGTCTTCGAGCTGCATGGGAAGACTAGTTTTTTCTCAAGCTGAAAAACAAGTTTTTAGTTGGCGCCACCAACTAAAAGGCCTTAGGGCATTGTCGACACCGACTCCCAAACAGGGCACCAGATACGTCTCCAATGTATCTATAATTTTTTATTATTCCATGCTATAATTTTTGATTGTTCCATGCTACTATATTATCTATTTTGGATATTTTATATGCATTATTATGCTATTTTATATCATTTTGGAGAACTAACCTATTAACCTAGTGCTAAGTGCCAGTTGTTGCTTTTTCCTTGTTTTTGTCTTTACATAAAATCAATACCAAACATAGTCCAAACGGAACGAAACTTTTTGATGACTTTTCTTGGGCCACAAGACACCCACGAACCTTCAAGAGGAGGTCAGGGGGGACACAGATTGGCGACAAGCTCAGAGGGCGTGCCCTAGGGGGGACACCCCCAAGCTTGTGGGCCCCTTGTGACACCTCTAACCCTAATTTTTCTTCTATAAATACCCAAATATTCCTCGTAGACCAGAGGGCACACCAAAAATACTTTTCTGCCGCTGCAAGTTTCTGTTCTCGCGAGATCCCATTTGGAGGCCTTTTCCAGTACTCTACCGGAGGGGGATTTGATCATGGAGGGCTTCTACATCAACCTTGCGGCCCTTCTGTTGATGTGTGAGTAGTTTACCACAGACCTACGGGTCCATAGCTAGTAGCTAGATGGCTTCTTCTCTCTCTTTGATCTTCACTACAATGTTCTCTTTGATGCTACGGGAGATCTATTCGATGTAATCTTCTTTTGCGGTGCGTTTGTTGATATCCGATGAATTGTGGATTTATGATCAGATTATCTATGAATACTATTTAAGTCTTTTCTAAACTCTTTTATGCATGATTAAGATAACTTTGTATTTCTCTCCGGTCTATTGATTTGGTTTGGCCAACTAGATTGATTTTTCCTTCAATGGGAGAGGTGCTTTGTAGTGTGTTCAGTCTTGCGGTGCTTATTCCCAGTGACAAAAGGGGAGTATTTGTATTGTTGCCACTAAGGATAAAAAGGTAGGGTTTGTTCATATTGATTGGATCTATCCCTCTACATCATGTCATCTTGCTTAAGGCGTTACTCCGTTCTTGTTAACTTAATAAACTAGATGCATGCTGGATAGCGATTGATGTGTTGAGTAATAGTAGTAGATGCAGGCAGGAATCAGTCTACTTGTCACGGACGTGATGCCTATACTCATGATCATTGCCTTAGATATCGTCATAACTATGCGTTTTTCTATCAATTTCTCAACAGTAATTTGTTTACCCACCGTATGCGTTCTTTCAAGAGAGAAGCCTCTAGTGAAAACTATGAGCCCCGGGTCTATCTCTTATCATATTGTTTTTAGATCTATAAAACCCAAACCCAAAAATACCTTTGCTGTAATTTATTTTCCTTTACTTTAGTTTGCACTTTTACTTATCTTTTATACCTATCTCTATCAGATCTCATCCTTGCAAGTAACCTTGAAGGGATTGACAACCTCTTTATCGTGTTGGGTGCAAGTATTTGTTTGTTTACATAGGTGTAACCATTGGTGACTTGTGTGTTCCTCCGACTGGATTGATACCTTGGTTCTCAACTGAGGGAAATACTTATCTCTACTTTGCTGCATCACCCTTTTCTCTTCAAGGGAAAAACCAACGCAAGCTCAAGAAATAGCAGGAAGAATTTATGGCACCATAGCCGGGGAGGATCTACATCAAGTCTACCAAGTACCCGTCGTAAACTCCCATCTCTCGCATTTACATTATTCGCCATTTGCCTCTCGTTTTCCTCTCCCCCACTTCTAAAATGTTTTCAGAAAAACACAAAAATATTTGCCTTTTTATTTGCCTTCTTTTCGTTCGTCTTTTCATTTTTTTGTTTGCTTGTGTGCTAAATTGTTTGCTTTGCCATCATGTGTGAATCTAGGGAGGTTACCATTAAAACAATAGTAATAATCTTGAGGAAAATTTGATTATTTCACTAATGATGATCCTCATGAGAAAGAACCTACTATCATGCACACTAAAAAACTCAGTATAGGTAGCGGTAATATTATTGGAAAAAGGAGTTATTCAAAATTTCTTTACTTGTGTCGGTACTTTACCTATGCTAGGAGGGTCAATTCTTAACAAAACTTCCTGTCTTGCGGATGCAAGATCTTTGCTTATAGTTGAACTCAAAAGAGAATTTGTTCGCATGCATCCATCCATACAAAGGATCCTCCTAGAATTCTCTAATATTCATGATCCTTCTATTAAGCGTGTTATCACTATATTTTTAGCTTATGAATTTGGGCATATTATGAAAGAAGCTCATGAATTTTTTTTCTCATTACAATATAAATTGTGGTTTCCCTCCTATAGAGGAAATACTTTTTAATCAAAAAGAGATAAGGAGATTACAATCTCTAGATTATGCCGACAATGAAAATCTAAGAAGAAAAGTTCCTCCATCTTTTTTGATTGATAAAATTTCTGAATTCAATGACAATTTTGCTATACAAAATAACGGGCTAGGGCGTGTTCTTAAAGAAAGGCTTTGGGATCATAATCAAAGGAATGTTTATAATGAAGAGATAGTAATCACATCTAAAGGGCCAAGGGAGGAACCTCCTTCTCCCAAACTTGATCTCATAGATCCGTACCCAATTAAATTTAGCCCTTTTGATTATTTTTGCTTGCCACAAAGGAAACTTACTGCTTGATACATGTCCAACGTATCTATATTTTTTATTGTTCCATGCTGTTAAATTATCATTCTTGGATGTTTTATATTCATTTTATAGCAACTTTATATCATTTTTTGGGACTAACTGATACATCCATTTTGCATCATGATTTCCTACTATTATTTATAATGCTTTATGCATAATAATGCTTTATGTAGTAATTCTAATGCCTTTTCTCTCATAATATGCAAGGTTTACACAAAGAGGGAGAATACCGGCAATGGGAATTCTGGACCTGAAAAAGCTACATCAGAGATACCTATTCTGCACATCTCCAAATGAACTCAAAATTTATAGATAATTATTTTGGAATATATAAAAAATACTAGAGTAAATAACTACCTGAGGGGGGCCACCTGGTGAGCACAAGACACCAGGACGCGCCAGGCTCCCAGGCACGCCCTGGTGGGTTGTCCCCAGCCCAGCCCACCTCCGGTGCCCATCTTCTGGTATATAGGTCACTTTGACCTAGAAAAAATAAGGAGAGGACTTTCAGGATGGAGCGCCGCCGTCTCGAGGCGGAACTTGGGTAGGAGCACTTTTGCCCTCCGGCGGAACGATTCCGCCAGGGGAACTTCCCTCCCAGAGGGGAAAATCGAAGCCATCATCATCACCAACAACCCTCTCATCTTTGGGAGGCCAATCTTCATCAACATATTCAACAACAGCATCTCCTCTCAAATCCTAGTTCACCTCTCGTGTTCAATCTTTGTACCGAAACATCAGATTGGTACTTGTGGGTGACTAGTAGTGTTGATTACATCTTGTAGTTGATTAGTATATGGTTTATTTGGTGAAAGATTATATGTTCAGATCCATTATGCTATTTACTACCCTATGATCTTGAGCATGATTATATTTTGTGAGTAGTTACTTTTGTTCTTGAAGTCACGGGAGAAGTGATGTTGCAAGTAATCATGTGAACTTGATATGTGTTCGATATTATGATGATATGTATGTTGTGATTCCCTTAGTGGTGTCATGTGAACGTCGACTACATGGCACTTCACCATATTTGGGCCTAAGGGAATTCATTGTGGAGTAGTTATTAGATGATGGGTTGCTAGAGTGATAGAAGCTTAAACCCTAGTTTATGCGCTACTTCGTAAGGGACCAATTTGGATCCAAATGTTTAATGCTATGGTTAGATTTTATCTTAATACTTTTCACATAGTTGCGGATGCTTGCGAGGGGGTTAATCACAAGTGGGAGGTTTGTTCAAGTAATAATAGCACCCAAGCACTGGTCCAGCTACATATCAAATTATCAAAGTAGCGAACACGAATCAAACCAACATGATGAAAGTGACTAGATAAAATTCTTGTGTACCCTCAAGAACGCTTTGCTCAATACAAGAGACCGTTTTGGCCTGTCCTTTGCCACAAAAGGATTAGGATACCTTACTGCACTTTATTTACCGTTACCGTTACTTGTCCGTTACAAATTATCTTACTACCAAACTACCTCTTACCGACTATTTCAATGCTTGCAGAAAATACCTTGCTGAAAACTACTTATCATTTCCTTCTGCTCCTCGTTAGGTTCGACATCCTTACTTATCCAAAGGACTACGATTGATCCCCTATACTTGTGGGTCATCAAGACTCTTTTCTGGTGCCGTTGCCGGGGAGTGAAGCTCTCTTGGTAAGTGGAAATTGGTAAGGAAAATTTTATACTACATGCTGAAATTTATTGTCACTTGTTACTATGGAAAACCATCCTTTGAGGGGTTTGTATGGGGTATGTTCACCTCGGCCGGAAGCACAATCAGTTTCCCCTCAACCTACTACACCTACTAAAAATATTGTTTATGAAATTCCTTCGAGTATGATAGAACAACTGCTAGCTAATCCTTATGCAGGAGATGGAACCGAACATCCTGCTATGCACTTGATATATGTGGATGAAATTTCTGGATTATTTAAGCTTGCGGGTTTGCCCGGAGTTGAAGCTAAGAAGAAGTTTTTCCCTTTATCTTTAAAGGGAAAAACATTGTCATGGTATAGGCTATGTGATTATATTGGATCTTGGAATTGGAATTGATTGAAATTGGAGTTTCACCAAAACAATTATCCTATGCATCTAGTTCATCATGATCGAAATTATATATATAATTTTTGGCCTCATGAAGGAGAAAGTATCACTCTAACTTGGGAGAGGCTTAAGTCAATGTTATATTCATGCCCCGATCATGAGCTCTTGAGAGAAATTATTATTTAGAATTTTTATGCTCGGTGTTCTCGTGATGATCAATCCATGCTCGATACTTCTTGTACTGGTTCTTTTATGAAGAGGACTATTGAATTCAGGTGGGATTTCTTAGAAATAATTAAACACAACTCTAAATATTGGGAACTCGACGAAGGTAGAGAGTTAGGTATTAAGCTTAAGTTTGATTGTGTTAAATCTTTTATGAATACCGATGCTTTTCAAAAGTTTAGCACTAAATATGGACTTGACTCTAAGATAGTAGTCTCTTTTTGTGAATCATGTGCTACTCATGTTTATCTCCCTAAGGAGAAGTGGTTTAAATATCACCCACTGATTAAAGAAGAAATTAAAGAACCAGTCATAGTTAAAGATGAAACTATTACTTACAATGTTGATCTGGTTGTGCCTACTGCTTTTATTGAAAAACCGCATTTCCATGTTAGGATAAAAGAACATGCTAAGGTTACAACTGTAGTTTGCAAAAGTAATATTAAATCATCTAAACCTTCTGAGCAAATTAAAGTAGAACCTATTGTTGCTATGGTTAAAGATCTCCTGGTAGAAAATATTGATGGGCATGCTATTTGCTTCTGTGATGAAGCTGCTAGAATTGCCAAACCTGATGATAAAGATAAACATAGACCCATAGTTGGCATGCCTATTGTCTCAGTTAAAATTGGAGATCATATCTATCATGGTTTATGTGACTTGGGTGCTATTCCTTTTACTCTTTACCAAGAAATTATGAATGACATAGCACCCGCTGAAATAGAAGATATAGATGTTACTATTAAACTTGCTAATCATGACATCATCACATCACTTGGGATTGTTAGAGATGTTGAAGTCTTGTGTGGGAAAATGAAATATCCTACTGATTTTCTAGTTCTTGGTTCCCCACAAGATGACTTTTGTGCCATTATCTTTGGTAGACCTTTCTTGAGCATCGTCAATCCTAAAATAGATTATGAGAAACAAGTTGTCGGTGATAGCTTTGGTGATGAGTCTCATGAGTTTAATTTCTCCAAGTTTAGTAGACAAAGTCATAAGAAAGAATTACCTAGTAAGGATTGGTGTTGCTTCTATTGTTGTGCCTCCTATTGATCCACTAGAACAATATTTTCTAGCCCATGAAAATGATATGCATATGCATGAAATAAATGAAACAAATAAAATTTTCTTTCAACAACGACCTCTACTCAAACACAATTTGCCTATTGAAACTCTAGGGGGTCCTCCTCCACCTAAGGGTGATCCTGTGTTTGAATTGAAACAATTGCCTGACACTTTGAAATATGCTTATCTTGATGAGAAAAAAGATATATCCTATTATTATTAGTGCTAACCTTTTAGAACATGAAGAAGAAAGATTATTTAAAATTCTAAAGAAACACCATGATGCTATTGGATATACTCTTGATGATCTTAAGAGCATTAGTCCCACTCTCTATGAGCACAAGATTAATATGGAACCTCGTGCTAAACTATAAGTGCATCTAGTGCCACCCCTAGTTGGTTTTGGAGTATTGACGACTAACTTGGTTGAGGGAATAATGTGTTTGTGAGAATTGCAAGATAACATAGGTAGTAGTCCCATATTGATTCGGTTTACCTACCAGAGATGACCCCTAAAAATGTATGAAGACATTGAAGACAATGGTGGTCTGTGAAGACATTTACATTGAAGACTATGACAGGAGAAGAGATCACGTGAAGACTATGGAGTGCGAAGACATAGTTGTTTCGTAGTTTTCTTTTCTTCTTTGTTGAGTCATAGGAACCACCGTACTGTTAAGTGGGGTCCAAGTGAACAAAGTCAGAGTGACTGATGTGATGCTCAACTAAATCCTATGTCTTCGAGCAAAGACAATGAGAGCAAATCTTATCCAGAGCTGGATAAGTCGGCTTGGCTTGTAGCCCAAGCTAAGCTGCCGCGTGTGTTTGAAACCTGACCGTTGGACACATGTCAATTCCTTAGTGACCCAGGGTCATTTAGGACAAATCAGGTCTGGTTGCCTCCTGGCTATAAATAGCCCACCCCCTACACCATAAATTTGTGGCTGCTCAGAGTTAGTGCACGACTTTTGTCGTTTGAGAGCAACCCACCTTCGAAGCCTTTGAGAGAGAATCCTTGCAAGGACAAAGCCCAAAATACCCAGAGCCAAAGAGTGTTAGGCATCACTGAAGTCTTTCTGTCCGCGTGATCTGAAGACTTATTATACTTGAGGACTGTGAATCCTCCAGTCGGTTAGGCGTCATGTTCTGAGCATCCAAGAGTCATTGTGGATTGCCGGTGAATGAAGTCTGTGAAGGTTTGGAAGTCTCCCTTGAAGACTTACCAGAGTGATTGGGCGAGGACTAAGTGTTCTTAGCTCAAGGGAATAAGGTGAAGACACGGTCTTCTGAGTTGAATCTCAGCCTCCCTAACCAGACGTACAGTTATCACAACAACTAGAACTAGTCCAACTAATCCCTTGTCCTCTCCGAGCAACTGGTTCTATCCTACCTCTCTCACCTTACTTATAGTTTGTCTTCGTGAAGTCTTTGCCTACTTGCCTAATCTGGTTGACTTCACTGTGTGAAGACTATTGTCTGTTTGACTTCATACTATCTTCCATCCAGATCCATACTACCTAGCGTCTTATAGTCTTCGTGCTTTCACCTCATTGCTTACTTGACTATGGCTTGTCTAGTGTAGTCTACCTTCCGCTGCATATCAATAGGTTCAATTCTATTGTTTGTATTCAAAACACCCCTGTCTTGAGGATTTCATAAAAATCGCCTATTCACCCCCCCTCTAGTCGAATACTAGCACTTTCAGTTGGTATTAGAACAAGGTGATCCCTTGTTCTGTGTGATTTGGTTTAACCACCTGGAGTTTAGCTATGTCGACTGCAGGGATAATCAAAGTCTCCGCTACGTGCCCTTTCTTCGATGGCACTGATTACCCCTACTGGAAGAATAAGATGCGTATGCATCTTGAAGCCATTGACGTTGATCTCTGGTATGTCGTCAAGAACGACGTTCCCAAGACTAGTGAAGGTGTCATTCCTATTGATGTCAAGAATTTCATACAGCTGGACTCAAATGCCAAGAACATCATCTGTGGTCATCTGACCAAGGGGCGGTATGGTCGAGTGAGTGCTCTGGAAACTTCGACTCTAGTCTGGAACTGGCTCTCCAAGGTCAATGAAGGCGTCTCAACACAGAGAGATTCAAGGACTAGTGTTCTTCGCAATCTCTTCAACCGCTTCAAGAGAAATGACAATGAGAATGTCCAGCTCACATTTGATCGCCTCAGTGATATCACCAATGAGCTTCATGCACTCGGCGCTACTGAAATCACCAAGCATGAAATCGTCAAGACACTTCTGTGATCTCTTGACCGCTCATTTGACACCCTGGCCCTGATGATTAAAGAGCGCCCTGACTTCAAGACTCTCGATCCATCTAACATACTTGAGAGGCTCAACACACATGAGTTCCAGCTATCTGAGAAAAGAGATATCTATGGTCCCAACTATGGTCGTACTCGCGCTTTGAAGGCAAAGGCATCTCCTTGTCTGAAGAAGAATCTGACTACAGTTCTGGTGACCCCAAAGACATTGGAAAGGAGATCCCTATGCTTGTGAAGAAGTTCCAGAAGTTCACCAAGAAGAAAGACTTCAGAAAGTCTTCAAGATCCAGCTCAAGAAATGATGAAGCTTCCTCTCGTGATCACAAGAAGAGAACCTGTCACAAGTGCAAGAAACTTGGTCACTACATCTCTAAGTGTCCACAGTGGGACAATGAGACAAAGAAGAAGAATAAGAGCAAGGAATATGATTCTGATGACAAGAAGAAGAAGAAATCCTCAAAGTCTTCTTCCAAGTCTTCATCAAAGTCTTTATCACACAAGAAGAGCTCGGCTAGCAAGGCTCATGCTTTTGTTGGCAAGGAGATGGATTAAGAGGAGGAGTCTGCATCTGAGGAGGCAGAGGTGGAGTCCGAAGAGGAATCTGATTCTGGAGTAGCAAGCCTGGCTCTAGCTTCTGCATACATCGCCAAGTCCATCTTCAACACTGAAGACAATGGTCTCGTCACCAACGCTGATGCCAAGGATGAGGATGACTCTGCTCCCACCTTCTGCTTCATGGCACGTGGTTCCAAGGTAAACTCATGCAATGCTTACTTTCAAACATCAAGTGAAGATGACTCTGAATGTGAATCTAAGCCTAGCTGCAAAACACTTGCTAAAATTGCAACTGAACAACAGAATGCCATGGAACATATTCAAAAATTGTTAGACAAAAGCGATGACCTGTTGGACGCGGAAATGACCCGATCTTAGTCCTTAATTGAAGAAATTAAAAATCTCCATGTTAAGTATGAGGAACTTGAAAGTCGTCATGAATCGCTCTCAACCTCTCATGAAAAGCTTTCCTACGATTATCTTCAAAGGAAGCAGGAACTTGAGAAATTGAGATTGGCTCATGAAGATCTTCAAAAGGAAAACGAGTCACTTTGCACCCAACAGATCAGTTCCGCTCAGGAAGGATTTGAACCACCATGCCTAAAATGTATTGAGCGTAACAATGTTGTCTCTATTGCTGAATGTTCAACTGCTGCTACTGTTGCAATATCTTCAACTACTAATGTGGTAACTAACCCCTCAGCTGAGGATACCACTACTATTGCTGATGAGAATGCCAGGTTGAAGTCATTACTTGAGACAGGAATGTACAAAAGTCTCAGAGGGCATCAGATACTATGTGATGTCCTTAAAAAGCAGATTCTGAACTGAAACCCTAGGAAAGAGGGTGTTGGGTTCGAGAGGAAAATGAATGTTGATGGTTCTTACTAGATGCCTAAGCAGTACCCCAAAACCACACGGGTTGCTGCTAAGGGACCTTGAGTGGATCCATCTACATTATCTGGCTTCACTAGTGCTAACCCAATTATCATTGATGAACCCTTTGATGCAAACTACAAACTATTCAGGAATTAGAATGGTGAAGTGTTTGCCAGGTATATTGGTACCAATTACAGGAATGGACCACCTCTTAAGAAGATCTGGGTACCCAAGCGTTGTCTAGAAAGTCTTCCCGTGAATGTTGTCATGACACCACCAGGGAAGAAGACAAACCCCAGACCAAAGGCTTCATATGGTCCAAAGGCTTCATATAGACAGAGGACTCACCTGAGTCACCCTGACGCCAATGTTTTGCAGGGAAATCATACTTAGACCTTTGAATATGAGCGTGTTGCATCAAACCACTATGTTCATAAAAGTATAAGAACTTTTTTGCTTATTCTTATGAGTATTATTCTCCTCCTGCAAGGCTATTTGCTAGGGCTTCTAAGCCGAAGTTCTCATATGCTGCACTTAGACTCATTGCTTCTAAGCCACCCCTGAAGATGTGGGTGGTTAAGAAAACTTAACTCTCTTTTGCAAGGAAAGGTCTCCAGCCGAAAATCAAAGGCGTCTGATGCTTATGCTGGGGACCTTAAACATCTTGTGGGACGCAAGATAAAATGTCCAAATGGTCTTACTATGTATTTCATCCCGGGATTCCTTGACACTCATCCTATCTATCCTAACCAAGATTTGAACTTCTATGTTCCGCTTGTTCGTCAAATATTTCTGCTTCACAACTCTCTTGGTCAAGCCTATCCCCCAAACTGTACTGTAGGCTATGACACCTCAAGCTTCAGAATGGATTATGGATAGTGGAAGCACCAACCACATGACTGGTGATCGAAGTCTTCTGATGGATTCAACTCTTCGGCCGTCTGATAAAAGTCATATCACATTTGCTGACACTAGTAAAAGTAAGGTATTGGGTCTTGGTAGAGTTGCAATCTCAAAGGATCAACACATGGATAAAGTGATGCTTGTTGAATCCCTTGGTTTCAACTTAATGTCTGTATCAATGCTATGTGATTTGAACATGATTGTGATATTTGGAAAATATCGTTGCCTTGTCCTTATGGAATCTGACAAATCTCTAGTCTTTGAAGGGTATTGAAAAGATGATCTGTATATGGCAGATTTCTCAGCAGGACCACAGCTTGCCGTATGTCTTCTAGCAAAAGCTTCAGAGTGATGGATCTGGCATCGGAGGCTAGGACATGCGGGCATGAGGAACTTGTACACTCTTGCGAAGAAGAAGCATGTCGTGGGCATCGAAGGCGTCAAGTTCAAGAAAGACCATCTGTGTGGTGCCTGTGAAGCTAGGAAGATGACTAGGGCCAAGCATCCCTCGAAGACAATCATGACTACATCTCAACCCTTCAAGCTGCTTCACATGGACTTATTCGGCCCTACTCACTACTCTACTCTTACTACCACTGCTTTTCTCTATGGTTTTGTTATTGTTGATGATTACTCAAGATATACCTGAGTGCATATACTTCTCTATAGGACTGAAGTGCAGAATGTCTTCAGATGCTTCGCCAATCATGCCATGACGAACTATGGTGTCAAGATCAAGCACATCAGAAGTGACAATGGCACATAATTCAAGAACACCGGCCTCGACACTTACCTTGATACATTGGGCATCACTCATGAGTTTTCTGCTCCCTACACACCTCAGCATAATGGCATCGTGGAGCACAAGAACAGAACCCTCATCGAGATGGCTCGGACGATGCTAGATGAGTACAAGACTCCAAGGAAGTTCTGGCCTGAAGCCATTGACACTGCATGCCACATCATCAACCGAGTTTATGTTCACAAGCTTCTAAAGAAGACATCATATGAGTTGCTAACTGGTAAGTAGCCAAACGTCAGTTACTTTACAGTATTTGGTGCCAGGTGCTGGATCAAGGATCCACATCACACTTCAAAATTTGCACCGAAAGCACATGGGTACTAGAGAAATCATACCGTCTGAAGCTCAGGCTGAAGATGAACTCATCATTGCACCAAGTCAACTGGAAGAAAATGTTTAGCCTGAAGTCAATGCTCAAGCCGAAGACAATGATCTGCAAGGGCAAAATCTTCATCCAGTACATCCTTGTGTTGCTAATGAAGTACAGATTGAGAAGATAATTGACAGCATCAATGCACCTGGTCCACTCACTCGTTCAAGAGCAACGCGACAAGCAAATTTCTATGGGCACTTTGCATTTGTCTCTATATCCGAACCCAAGAAAGTTGTTGAAGCCTTTATGGAACCTGAATGGATTGAAGCCATGCAAGAAGAGCTTCATCAGTTCGAGCTAAATAACGTCTGGGAACTTGTCAAGCGTCTTGATCCTTGCAAGCATAATATCATTGGCACCAAATGGATCTACCGCAACAAACAAGATGAACATGGTCAAGTTGTCAGAAACAAGGCTCGTCTGGTTGCTCAACGTTACACCCAAATCGAAGGGATTGACTTTGATGAAACATTTGCTCCCGTGGCAAGACTTGAAGCCATTCGCATACTACTTGCATATGCCAACCATCACAACATCCTTTTGTACCAAATGGATGTGAAGAGTGCCTTCCTCAATGGCAAGATTGAAGAAGAAGTGTATGTTGCACAACCACCTAGCTTTGAAGATCCAAAACATCCTGATATGGTGTAAAAGCTCCACAAGGCATTGTATGGCCTCAAACAAGCTCCTCGTGCTTGGATGACATGCTCAAAGACTTCTTGAAGAGCAAAGGCTTCAAACCTGGTTCTCTAGATCCAACACTCTTCACGAAGTCATACGATGGTGAACTATTTGTGTGCCAAATCTATGTGGATGAAATTATCTTCGGCTGCACCGACAAGAGATACATCGATGAGTTTGGGCACATGATGCAAGAGAAATATCAGATGTCCATGATGGGTGAGCTGAAGTTCTTCCTTGGTCTTCAAATCCGTCAGCAGAGGAATGGCATCTTCATATTGCAAGAGAAATACCTCAAAGATTGCCTGAAGAAGTTTGGAATGCAAGACTGCAAAGGATACATGACGCCAATGCCAACCAAAATTCATCTGGGTCCTGACAACAATGGTAAAGAGTTCGATCAAAAGGTATACCGCTCCATGGTTGGTTACTTACTTTACTTATGTGCATCTAGGCCAGATATAATGCTTAGTGTTTGCATGTGTGCCCGATTCCAAGCGGCACCAAAGGAGTCGCATCACCTAGCGGTGAAGCGAATTCTTCGTTATTTGGCTTACACCCCAACAATAGGATTATGGTATCTAAGGGAGTCCTGGATTAGGGGGTCCTCGGACAGCTGGACTATATGCTTATGCCGGACTGTTGGACTATGAAGATACAAGATTGAAGACTTCGTCCAGTGTCCAGGTGGGACTCTCCTTTGCGTGGAAGGCAAGCTTGGCGATCTGGATATGTATATTTCCTTCTCTGTAACCGACTCTGTGTAACCCTAGCCCCCTCCGGTGTCTATATAAACTGGAGGGTTTAGTCCGTAGGACAAGAAGAACAATCATAATCATAGGCTAGCTTCTAGGGTTAGCCTCTACGATCTCGTGGTAGATCTACTCTTGTAATACTCATATCGTCAAGACCAATCAAGCAGGAAGTAGGGTATTACCTCCATCGAGAGGGCCCGAACCTATCATGTCCCCGCCTCCTGTTACCATTAGCCTTAGACGCTGTCGGATTTCGGGTTCCGGCAGACCCTTGAGCTTCGAACTCTGGGGTGCGTGCAAAGATCTCTCCCCTACCGACTCACGTCTCAAAGCCTCGCAAGGAATATAGGCTAGAAAGATGAACACATAGGGGACACGAGGTTTATACTAGTTCAGGCCACCATTGTGGTGTAATACCCTACTCCAATGTGCGGTGTGGTGGATTGTGTCAGGGGCTGATGATGAACAATACAAAGGAAGAACAACCTCGCGAGGGATGTTCTTGCGGTGGTGTTGCCCCTTTGGAAGGGTTGATTTCCTTGGATCCCTTCCTACTATGGTGGCTAGTCCTATTTATATAGAGGCCCCGGTCCTCCTCCCAAATATTGAGCGGGAAGGGCGCCAACAATTGGCCATTTTGAAGGGGAAGATCTAGTACACTTATCCTGACTAAAGTTGGTCTTCGACTGCCAAAGACTCTGACGATGACACCGTCTTAGGCTCCACGGTGACCTCCATCCTGCCGCTCTGCTGGTCTTGGTCTTGTTGCACCAAAACGGTAACCTTTGCCTGATGCCTTGGCCTGTGCTTGCTCCCTTTGCACCAAAGGGGAAACAAGGACACTGCACAGGTCGGCGCCCGCCTGGCGCCCGCCTGGCCTCGATCGTCATGGCTTGCATCACGGGCACCTCGCAAGGTACCCCTAACTTGATCTCTCTGCCTCCTCGCGAGCCCGCCTGATGAGGCTGCTCCTGAGGAAGCTTCCCGTCGTCCGTCCCGCAAGGCTTGGCCCCTCGCGAGGGTCTTGAGCTTGAGCTGATGAAGGTAGGCCCCACTAGGCCACCGCTTGAGCCATGCCGCAGGCCACAGGCAGGCAAGTCTGGGGACCCCCGTTCCCAGAACACCGATAGTAGCCCCCGGGCCCAAGGCGCGCCCGGACTTGGCTTAGCAGAGAAGCGAAGGGGCAAGTGCGAAGCGCCACGGGCCCCAATAGCCTGCGGCCTTGGGCGCCGCGTGGCGGTTGATTGGACGTGGGCGTCTCTGCTTCCCCACAATGCCTCGGCAACCGTCCGTCTAACAAAAGGGCTGCCTGGGCCAGGCTTACTTGCTTTGTTCTCGTTCGTCTTGCTCCAGACCCCCTTTCTCGCTCTTCTCCTTCTTGCTTCCGAAGTCCTCCAGATCTGCCTCAATCTCTTACTTCCGGCGAGCCATGGCGCCTCGCAAGACCCCGACTGGGGCCTGGTACTCGCCGGCTCTGGATCCCCCGAATGTGTCGGAGAAGAATCTCGCCCTCACGCGCCTGATGACAGTGGCGCAGGGCAACGAGGGGGCGACTGTGCTCAAGATTGGCTCGGCCCAGCCTGAAGGCAAGGGGAGCACCTTTTACCCACTCTTTGTGAGCGCCATCATCGCCGGTCTGGTGCCTCCTTTTTCTGAGTTCTTCCTCGTTGTTCTTCGCCAATACAACTTGCAAGCTCTGCACCTCCACCCCAACTCTGTTCTTCTCCTGGCGATTTTCGCCTACTATTGTGAGGCTCACATTAGAGTGATGCCCTCAGTGGCCCTGCTGCGCCATTACTTTTCCCTCCGAGTTTCTGGTGCCCACATCACCGCATGTGCAAGCTTTATCGCATACTCCAACTCCAATACCATATCGAAGCCCGAGAAGAGGATCGAAGGCTTCCGGAGCAAGTGGGCTATGGTGGACATTGGGCGCATCCACCCTCGACTGGTGCTACCTACGGGGCAGCCCAAGGCCGTTGATGCATGGTCTCGCGCGGAGCTTGATGACTCCCGTGCGAAGGTGGTGCTGAAGAGTATGAACGCGGACCTGAGGCCAGGCAACTTGGTGGCGGCGAAGCTGACCGGGGCTATGCTCCTGAGGGAGTTCCTGGAGCACTAGGTGGCTCCCCTTCGGGAACACTCGCCCCCATTGTGGAGGCTTGGGGAAGCAGATGCCTCCCTCCGCCTAAGCTCTGAGGCCCTGGCCGACAAAGATCTGGCCGCGGCTCTCCATTCCTTGGTTGGGGGAGACGTGGCAAGCCCGGAGGGCGCTCCTATCCCCCTATTCCTTCGTGATGACTGAGAGCAGGTGGTGAACACCATGCCCACCTTCAACGGGGAGGGGCTGGTGCCGGCGGAAGCTCCCGAGGATCTGGCGGCGTTGGCGACGGTGAACTTGTCCTCCGACGACTCCAGTGGGGGGGGGGAGGAAGAAGAGGAGGATGAAGAAGAGCCCGACTCTGAGGCGACCGGCGAGGAGTCAGGGGAGTCCTCCCCTTGGCGCAGGCCCCGCGCCCTCCGCTCCATGCCGGACGACGATGAGGCCAGTGCCAGGCGAGGCGGGGAGGACTCGCCCTTGGTCCCGAGGAAGGACAGGATGGGGCTGGTTCCCCGAGGGCCTGCTCTGGTCCCGGGGCGGTCTGAGGCCAGCTCCAGCCCTCCCGACGCGCCCTCTGCTTACGGACCTCCCAAGGCTGACCCTTGCAGCAGGCTTTCGGGCTTCAAGTTTGGCCAGAGGCTGCTTGAGTCCGCGAACGATGACCAGTAAGTGCTTGATTCATGTTTTGCTTCCTGTTTATGTCGCCAAGGCTTGACGTCTGCATCCTTTTGGCTAGGTTGGCACCTGCAGCAAAAAGGTTGAAAGGGGCCTCGGCGGCCCTGCTTGGGGCGAGTTCGCCTGCCGGGGCAGCGCCTTCATCTGCGGGGAAAGGAGGCAGCGAGGCTCATGCCTTCCCTGCCCGATCGTCATTGCGAGGCCAGGTGGGGCACCCCAACATGGATCCAGCCCCCACGACCCAGGCGACTCCCGAGGTAGCCACACTTAACACCGTTGCTGAGGCCGCCGGGGTTCAAAAGGCCCCGACGCTTGATGCTGGGATCACACTGCCATCTTCTCCTCCTACTCCGCCGACCGCTGCTTCCCTCACTCCTTCCACCGTCCTAGACCGCGCCACTGCTGAATTAAGCTGGCTACGAGAAGATCTCCAGGGCGCCGACCCCCGCCTGGTGGCCGAGCGCCTGGAGCTAGCCTCTGGCTGGGTCCGCTCTGACGCCTCCGTCCAAGCGGCGCTGAGCCAGGCTACGTCGGCCTTCGATGAGGAGAAGCAAGCCGCCTCCCAGGCCAAGGCCGCTCGTGACGCTGCCTTGGGTGACGCTGCGGATGCCCGAGGCCACTTCAAGGCGCTGAAGGATGAGCTGCAAGGCCTGCGCGGTGAGCTCGCCAAGGAGGTCCGCGACCGCCAGGAGAAGGCGAAGGAGATGAAGGCTCGGGAAGCTGCCATCAGGGACCGGGACGCTGAGCTCGATGACCGTCGTGGCCGGTTGGAGACGCTGGAGCAGGCGCTTAAGGCGGAGAGGATCGAGTTGGACGGCAAGGTGAGGGTCCTGGCTGAGGATCGAGTGGCCTTCGCGAAGCTGGAGGAGAAAGCTTGCGCCGCGCTGAAGACGCTTTATGATGGCGACTTAGAGAAGCCGTTGGCTGGCGCAGAGGACGGCCCCGCCGAGCTGCTTCCCTTCCTGGTCCGTGCACTTGAAGATGTTGCAGACGGCCTTGGTCCCAAGGCCGAGGCCGAGGCGTGTGTCCTTTCTTCTGCGGCGCTGACGCGTGTCCTCAGTCACGTCTACCTTCGCGACCCCAACGTCGACCTCGACAGCCCGCTGGAACCTGTGAGCGGCGAGCTTGCCGCTGCTGCTACTGAGGCTGTGAAGGGCCAAGCTGAGGCCTTGCTAGGAAGGTTCCACGCCTTCAGCACCAGGCTCGAGCGAGATGCTGCCAGCTCCACGGCTTTGGGAGGTGGAGTCGCCCAGCGCGACCCCACCACAAGCGGCGGCGCCGCCGGAAAGTGATCCCTTCACGGCTTCTGTCCTGTTTCAATTCCTGCAACATGCATCATGCCTCGTGGAGGCATTTAAACTTGTGTTTGGCATTGTGAAAACAACCTATGACCTGTAATATTTGCTTTTGAATTCTCTAGAATTTCCATTTTCCCCTCCTATTTGCTTGTGTTCTACGTCGGCAGGGCCCGACCCCGCGCATACCTCAGCCGCCGTTAGCCCCGACCGAAAACTAGGATGGGACCAAGGAGTGAGGGGCTACGTGACCAGTTAGGCTCCTGAGTCGTGATGCTCAGGAGTCCCCCTTGACGCGCGAAGAACAAGTACGGAAGGGAGGCATAGGAGTGGATTTGTCGTTCTACGTCGGCAGGGCCCGACCCCGCGCATACCTGAGCCGTCGTTAGCCCGACCGGAAACCAGGACGGGACTAAGGAGTGAGGGGCTACGTGACCAGTTAGGCTCCTGAGTCATGATGCTCAGGAGTCCCCCTTGACGCTCAAACGGTCTTCGTACCTTGGCTCTGCTCGGGTAGGGGCGCGCGACGAACTAGGCCCGAGGGACCTGGCTGGGTGGCGTGCGCCCGGGCATGGCCCGGACGTAGCCCCCGTGTCCAGCCCCCTCGCGTGGCGCTCCTGAGGGGAGGCGTTATGATAGGGCCGGACACTGAGCTCTGGGCTCCCTAAGATTGATGCGGCCGTGGGCCGCCCTCAGTTGTTTATCACCAGCGGGGAGCATGGCGCTTCCGTATGTGTACGGACATAGCCGCTCCTCGGTAGTGTCATCAGCCATCACGGAGCATGGTGCTTCCACTGGTACGTGGGAGGCCCCCCCTCCGGGAGGAGCCCCCGGGGCGTGTACAGCCCCGCCCTGACACGTGGCTGGCACGATAGGGCTTGACGAGGTGTATCAGGGCACCCGTGAGCCAACGCGGGACTCACGGGCCCTACCTCAAGGTGGGTTGCGCCTGGCTCTAGGCCTTTGTTTGTAGTATGCTCCTGCAAGATTGGTTAGATGCCAATGCTCTACGTCCTTTGGTCCCGGCCCTCGAGTGAGCTCAGCCGTCGCTGGTATGCCAGGTCGCGATGCCGTGGACAAGGCCAGGAGGTGAGGGCTGGAGGGCCAGTAAGAGCCCATGAGTCGCGATGCTCAGGTGCCCCCCTTTTAACATGCAAGCGATCAACATGAAGAAGAAAAAGGGGTGCCGTGGGAGGCATCAGGTAATGATCATAGCGGGTTAAGTATGCGAGGCAGACGACCTAGATAGATGCAGGGAAGATACATGCCACCGGGTCAGGCCCGAGCGGCTTGGGGATAATGCAGCCCGAGGGGCGCCCCCAACAAGGTAACCTAAAGACATGAACAAAAGAGATACATGCCAGAGGGACGGACCCACGCGGCCTGGGAATGATGCAGCCCTAGGGGCGCTCCCAGCTGAAAATGGAACTTTGAAAGATGTCACCTGATACCGTTGGAGATGAAGGAATGCTCAAGTAGCAGACGACGCGCGGTGAGGAAGCTGATCCTCACGAGCTCCCGGGACCAGGAGCCTCGGGAGGCTCCGTGGGCGCAGGTGTCTCCTCGAGGACCATCTCCATCTCTGCCAGGACCGTGCAATGTCTGACCTCTTGAGCCTCCAGAATGCTCCGCAGCAGGCGCTGATGAGTAGCGGCCGCGTTCGGTAGGCCGAGAGGCATGCGAACATAGCTGTGAGGTGGACCCTCGCAACGTCCCATACGCGAGGGCTAGAGGCGCTCCTGAGACGCGGCTCGGTTGAGCCCTGGCATGTCGATGCAGACGCGCAGCCCGCCATCCTCGCCTGGGTGGGGGGCTATGGCGGGTAAGCGGCGGCTGCCGCGCATGACTCTTGACTCATGCAGCTCCTGAGTGTTTCTTGCGATGAACTCCTGAGGGTTTGGCCCTCCTTGCCTCATACCTTTCTGAGGGAAACATGCTCTGAAGCACGCCTCCAAGTGGTGCCCGAGCGCCTCCCTCGTGACCTTGGCAAAGTCGGTGGCCCTCTAGGAGAGAGCCCTCGAGCCTTGCCCGAGGAGGGCGCCGGGCACGCCTCCCTATGCGACAGAGGGTGGCGCCCCTTGAACGGGCGCGGATCCTGACGCAATGCCTCTGGAGGTGCCTGCCTCCTGATGGTTCGGGCCAGATGATGTCTTCTTCTTCATAGGGACTGCCTCGTGGGGGGTGGGGGGGAGGTTCCCGCTCCTGTGATCTGGGTCTTCGATTGACGCAGCCTAGAAGGCACGCTCGAGAGAACACACTACATCCTTCTCCTCACAAGGGACTGTGATGACTCCACCGCTTCCTGGCATCTTGAGGACATTGTAGCCATGGTGAGTCACTGCCATGAACTTGGCCAGGGCCGGATACCCGAGGATGGTGTTGTATGGCAAGCGAATGTGGGCGACGTCGAAGTCAATGAGCTCTGTGCGGTAGTTCTTGCGCTGTCCGAAGGTGACAGGGAGGCGGACCTACCCTATCGGGGTGGTAGAACCATCAATGACTCCCGAGAAAGGCTTGGTCGGCTGAAGCTGATCATACGACACTTGGAGATAGTTGAATGTTTCTACAGACAGAACGTTGAGTCCTGCTCCACCATCGATGACGGTCCTGGTGACCTGCACATTGCTGATGACTGGGGAACAGAGCATTGGGAGAACTCCAGCCGTTGCTGCGCACTTGAGTTGATCCGCTGAGCTGAACGTGATGGCACATGTGGACCACCTGAGAGGGCGCGAGGCCTCGAGCTTTGGGAGGACTGCATTCACCTCGCGAGCAAACTGTTTGAAGATGCGCTGAAAGGCCGGGGCTTGAGCTCCGCCCAGGATGCAAGCGATTGCGCGCGGCTCCTGGAAGCCGCCAGCCCCCTCGTCCTGATGCTGGTCTTCATTCCGCCTTGGCGGTGGTGGCAGAGGAGGGAGGCCTGCGTTGCCTTGCGGGCGATCCTCACGAGGCTGATCCCTCCAACCTCCCTCGTGGGGCTGGTCCTACCAGCGGTCCTCGCGAGGTCGGTCACGCCACCCTTGGCGAGGGCCACGGTCTTCCCATCGTCCTCCACCTCTTCCTCCTCCTCGACCATAGCCCCGATCGTTGTGCTCAGGGCGTCGGCCGATACGTCCATCTCGCATAGCTCTGAGCTCTTGGCATTCGTTGGTGTTGTGGGTGTGGAGGTCGTGGTACACGCAGTACCGGCTGCCCTTGGATGACTCCGGCTGATCCTTGCCTTGCTTGGTGTCTGGCTCAGCTGCGAGCACAGCCGCGCCTTTGCGCTTCACATCCTTGACCTTGGGCTTCTTCTCTTTCGGATCAGCAGCTGGAAGCTCGAGGAGGGAGAGGCACCCCTCCTCAGCCCTGGCGCACTTGGTCGCCAAGTTGAACAGCTCCAGAGATGTGCACAGGTCTTCGTGGATTGCTAGCTCCTCTTTCATCTTGATGTCACACACGCCATCGGAGAAGGCTGAGATGATGGCTTCCTCAGTCACCCTAGGGATCCTGAGGCGGGCATTGTTGAAGCGCTGGATGTACTTTTGCAGGGTCTCTCCTGGCTGTTGCTTGATGCAGCGCAAGTCACTCATGGCCAGGGGCCGGTCGCGAGTGCCTTGGAAATTGGCGATGAAGCGAGTACGCATCTCGTCCCAAGAGGAGATCGTGCTAGGAGGCAGGTTTAGGAGCCAGGTGTGGGCGCCATCCTTGAGCGCCATGGGAAACCAGTTCGCCATGACCTTTTCGTCCCTGTTGGCCACCTCGATGCCCAGCTCGTAGAGCTGGAGGAACTCCGCGGGGTCGGCTGTACCGTCGTAGCGAGGGGGCAGATCTGGCTTGAACTTGCCCGGCTAGGCCACGCTGCGCAGCTCGGCGGTGAAGGCGCGGCAGCCTGCGGTGGCCACAGGGGGCCTTTGGTGACGAAGGGCTTGATCTTGGAGGTCTCTGCACGCTGCCGCCAGGAGCAGCGCGGGGTCTTGGCGCGCTGGAGCTGGAGCGCGGTCATGGCGTGCTGGCACAGGGAGCACGCCAGCACCTTCTTGAGGGCGAGGGACCTCTTGGCAGCTCTTTTCTTGCTGCACGGGTGCTGGACGCGGCGGGTCTCGTCCAGGGGCCGCGGGCCATGGGGCCAGGGTGCCTTCTTGAGGAGGAGGTGGCGGAGGAGCCTCTGGAGCTGCGTTGCCCGCGCAGGACGGAGGGCGATGCAGCGATAGGGACGGTGCAGGGGAGCCCCCATGCGGCGCTGATGAGCTCGGTGATGCGAGCGAGCCACTCATCATAGAGGTCGTCGACGGGGCGGTAGTGCAGGAGCTCACATGCCAGGAGCAACGCGGCGTGCGCGTCCGCGGGAGCACGACGAGCGTGCGATGCGAGCCTGCTGGAGTCAGTGACGGGGTGGAGGTGTGGCCTTCCCGCCGCACCAAGGGATGCAGCGACGACGCCTGCTGCTCGTTCCCCGCCGGGCCGGTAGCAGCGTGGGCGGCAGGCGACAGGGAACGATGGGGAGGCCCGCCGATGGGGGCCGTCTGGGCAACATGGGCCGCGAGAGCAGCCCGACGCTCGGCGCGGGCTCGGCGAGCATCAGACATGGGCGCGACGATCGATGACAGGCAAGACGGCGGAAGACACGATTCCGGTGCACCCCTACCTGGCGCGCCAAATGTCGGATTTTGGGTTCCGGCAGACCCTTGAGGTTCGAACTCTGGGGTGCACGTGAAGATCTCTCCCCTACCGACTCACGTCTCGAAGCCTCGAAGGAATCTAGGCTAGAAAGATGAACACACAGGGGACACGAGGTTTATACTGGTTCAGGCCACCATTGTGGTGTAATACCCTACTCCAGTGTGTGGTGTGGTGGATTGCCTCAGGGGCTGATGATGAACAATACAAAGGAAGAACAACCTCGCGAGGGATGTTCTTGTGGTGGTGTTGCCCCTTTGGAAGGCTTGGTTTCCTTGGATCCCTTCCTACTGTGGTGGCTAGTCCTATTTATATAGAGGCCCTAGTCCTCCTCCCAAATATTGAGCAGGACGGGCGCCAACAATTGGTCATTTTGAAGGGGAACATCTAGTACACTTATCCTGACTAAAGTTGGTCTTCGACTGCCAAAGACTCTGACGATGACGCTGTCTTGGGCCCCACGGTGACCTCCATCCTGCCGCTCTGCTGGTCTTGGTCTCGTTGCACCGAAACGGTAACCTTTGCCTGATGCCTTGGCCTGTGCTTGCTCCCTTTGCACCAAAGGGGAAACAAGGACACTGCGCAGGCCGGCGCCCGCCTGGCCTCGATCATCATGGCTTGCGTCACGGGCACCTCGCGAGGTACCCCTGCCTTGATCTCTTCGCCTCCTCGCGAGCCCGCCTGATGAGGCTGCTCCTGAGGAAGCTTCCTGTTGTCCGCCCCGCGAGGCTTGGCCCCTTGCGAGGGTCTTGAGCTTGAGCTGATGAAGGTGGGCCGCACTGGGCCACCACTTGAGCCACGCCACAGGCCGCAGGCAGGCAAGTCTGGGGACCCCCGTTCCCAGAACGCCGACAGACGCACAGTTCAGGACCCCCTACCCGAGATCCTCCGGTTTTGACACCGACATTGGTGCTTTCATTGAGAGTTCCACTATGTCGTCACCATAAGGCTTGATGGCTCCTTCAATTGTCCACAACGATGAGGTCCAGGGTGAGGTTTTCCTCCCCGGACAGATCTTCGTATTCGGTGGCTTCGCACTGCGGGCCAACTCGCTTGGCCATTTGGAGCAGATCGATAGCTACGCCCCTGGCCATCAGGTCAGGCTAGGAAGCCTGAACTACACTGCCGACATCCGCGGGGACTTGATCTTTGACGGATTCGAGCCCATGATAGGTGTGCCTCATATCCGCGACGAGCATGACTTAGATCTACCATCGGACGGCGATCAGGAGATCACACCTGCAGCTGCGCTGGCTTTAAATCCG
The DNA here is from genome assembly GCF_018294505.1 of Triticum aestivum. Classification (NCBI taxonomy): domain Eukaryota; kingdom Viridiplantae; phylum Streptophyta; class Magnoliopsida; order Poales; family Poaceae; genus Triticum; species Triticum aestivum. Next base: position 502,646,732 of record NC_057801.1, on the reverse strand, counting down.
AAGCAGATCATGCCATCCGTGGACGGGTGGATGGACCCTCCCAAGGAGGCCGCACACTTAGCAGTGATAGAGCCGAACACCAATCTCACTTCCAAGGAGGTCTGTGTCGTCGGACCCTCGGACTCGTCTCCGGCCATAGGCTCTGAACCGTGTACATCCATGCCCATCGTACCTAACTGGGCGCCGATCAGGGAGTTTAGCTCCACGGATATCTTTCAGCACTCGCCCGTGGGCGACTTGCTAAATTCATTAAAATCTCTCTCCCTTTCAGGAGACTCCCGGCCGAACTATGTACGGCTTGATTGGGAAGCGGACGACGAAGGAATTCGTTACCCACCCACCACCCACTTAATAGCCACTGTCGACGACTTAACCAACATGCTTGATTTCGACTCCGAAGACATCGGCGGTATGGACGACGACGCTGGAGACGAACAAGAACCACCGCCCACAGGGCGTTGGACAACCACCTCATCGTATGACATATACATGGTGGACACACCCAAAAAAACCAATGGCAAGGATCAAAAGGATGCAACAGAGGATAATCCTCCCGAGAAGCAACCAAAGCGCCTACGTCAGCGGCGCCGCTCTAAACCTCGCCATAGCAAAAACAACGATACTGACTCAAGAAAGAATAACACCCCGGATGACGCCAAAAATGACGAAGACCCCGCAGATCCAGAGATGGAGCAGGACGAGCAAGGAAATGGCAAACACAGTCCAGGGACGCTGTCCGATAATAGCGATGCCGAAGACAAAGCTTATAAACCTGTCCCTGAAGGGGAGAACAGTCCAGATGACGATACACGCGTCATCCCGGAAAAATAGTTGGAACAAGAGCACCTCCAAAAGAGACTTATTGCCACCACGAGGAGCTTAAAGAAGCAGAAGCAACGGCTTAAAGCCGCGTAGGATACACTCAACCAAAGATGGAACGAAGTACTCGACAGTGAGGAAAAATATGGTGGTGATCGCCAAACAAAGAGTTATCCAAAACGCAAGCTGCTGCCCGAATTCGACGATGAGGCTATCGCGCCCATACCGCCGAAAAATAATACGGCCGATCTGCCAGACCGACCACCTCGTGGTCGAGACAGAGCGGCTAACAAATCAGCACCCCCTCCCAATAAAGGAAAGGAGGTCGCAGGCAAGTACCAGGAACACGACCTATGTGAGCACCTGGACAAAAGAGCGGGCATAACCAGGTCCATCTATGTATCTAGGAAACACGTCTCTATGCAGCACCACGGCCACAAAACTGACTATACTGATCGACCACCAGTTCAGAATCAATACCGAACACTACAGCCGTCGGACCCATGCCACAACACAGTCAGGTATAGGGGTGCCGCACACCCCGTGTGTTTTTCTGATGAGGTGCTGGATCATGAATTTCTAGAGGGGTTTAAACCCGTAAACATCGAGGCATACGATGGAACGACAAACCCTGCGGTCTGGATTGAGGACTTTATTCTTCACATACATATGGCTTGCAGGGACGATCTCCACGCCATCAAATACCTGCCCCTCAAGTTGAAAGGTACAACTCGGCACTAGTTGAAAAGCCTCCCCAAAAATTCCATTGGAAGCTGGGAGGAACTCGAGGACGCTTTCAGGGCTAACTTTCAAGGGACATATGTCCGACCTCTGGATGCAGACGATTTAAGTCACGTAATCCAACAACCCGGAGAGTCAGCCCGCAAACTTTGGAACAAATTCCTCACTAAGAAGAATCAAATCGTCGACTGTCCGGATGCCGAAGCTCTAGCAGCTTTCAAACAGAGTATCCGGGACGAATGGCTTGCTAGACACCTCGGCCAGGAAAAGCCAAGGACGATGGCATCCCTAACAACCCTTATGACCCGCTTTTGCGTGGGCGAAGATAGCTGGTTGGCCCGCAGTAGCACCAGCGATCCAGGCACATCCGAAATCAGGGATGGCAATGGAAAACCACGACGCAACAAAAACAAACAACAAAATAATGAAGACAGCCCAGACAATGCAGCGGTAAATGCCGGATTCAAGGGCTCTCGACCCGGTCAACGGAAAAAGCCATTCAAAAGCAACAGAGATGGTCCGTCCAGCCTAAATAAAATTCTAGACAGGTCCTGTCAGATTCACGGCACCCCCGATAAACTTGCAAATCACACCAATAGAGAATGCTGGGTCTTCAAGCAGGCCGGCAAACTAAACGCCGAACACAAAGGGAAGGAGCCGCCAAGTGAAGATGAGGACGAATCCCGTCAGCCAAACACTGGGGGACAGAAATTTTTTCCACCGGAGGTCAAAACAGTGAATATGATTTACGTCACCCACATCCCAAAGAGGGAGTGCAAGCGCGCACTCCGGGACGTATACACTATAGATCCCGTCGCCCCCAAATTCAACCTATGGTCGGCCTGCCCGATCACTTTCGATCGCAGGGATCATCCGGGGGTTCGGCTGCTTTGGTGCTCGACCCTATAATCGACGGATACCACCTTACCCGAGTCCTCATGGACGGCGGCAGTAGTCTCAATCTGATATATCAGGACACTGTCGCAAGATGGGGATAGAAGTCGAGAATCAACCAAAGCAATACTACCTTTAAAGGAGTAATACCAGGTGTAGAAGCCCGCTGCACGGGCTCTTTAACATTTGAGGTTGTATTCGGTTCTCCCGACAACTCTTGAAGCGAAGAACTAATCTTCGACATCGCCCAGTTCCGGAGCGGCTATCATGCATTACTCGGAAGAACGGCCTTCGCCCGTTTCAACGCAGTACCGCACTACGATTACCTCAAACTTAAGATGCCCGATCTACGCGGCGTCATCACTATCAGCAGAAACACAGAGCATTCTCTCCGCACGGAAGACTACGTGGCGTCCCTAGCAGCCGAACCACTGAATGGCCTCTCCAACCCCCGCAACTGATCGGTCTTCAAGACCACGGACACGGCTAGACGAGTCCGGCGCACCACTAGTTGTAGCAGCCCAGATAAACTTGAGCGGGATCAACGGATACACCCCCATATGGGGTGCTAGGGGCTGCCCACGTGTAAAAGGGCCCATAGTTTGGCTTAACCCCACTAATACTCAATAAATTGAACACTCACGGTTCATTATGAATAACCAACTTTTTGCATGGTCACACCAGATTCTTTCACCCGGGTTTTTTCCTTTTTTCAGATGATCATCGTGCTACACCCTCCAAGGATACGACACAACGGAGACAAAGGTGCAGACGTGCAGCAGGGCCCCGTTCAAAGGTTTCTTTTTTAGATTAAGACCCTGTGTAAACCTTTTTATTGTCTTTTGTTGTCTCATACCCTCCTGGCACTTAAAATGACCAAGAGGGATACCGGCGTTATTGGCAAACTTATGATTCGCCACACTAACATAAAAGTTACAGAGGTAGCAACCAGTGTGTTTTTGAGATCTATACTCTCACCACAGGCGCTCCTTTGTCACGCCGGATTGATGCACGTACCTTGAAATTCAGGGCTCATTATCGAGGGCTGTATTCAGCCCAGTATATGTTGTAAAGTCCGAATACCTTCGGGAGTGTTCGGTGTCGCGAGTTTGGCCTTATATGCATCAAATCTGAATCATGGCTTTGGTCAAATGTTGGTTTTGCCCGGCTCCTGGGTTTTGCTACCTTATGTTTCGTTTTATTTGCTAAGGCAGCTAAAGGAGAACTACTACGATTGTGCCCTGGTTCATCCGGATGAGCACCTCAGTAGAGAAAGCCGAAAACTGACTGTCATGATACAACGAGAGACTGGTCAACCACTCGATGACTTAGCGGAATCTTTGCGATTCCTCCGCCTTAATGAAGGAACGGTTTTCCGGTCACGTATGTAAACGCACCGTATTCGGATAAATGCGGGCATACCAGGGGCTATATAGTAGCCCCACCATCAAACTCCTATGGCTAAGTGAAAGTGTTAAAGCTATATAGTCTGATTGCATCGTTCTCCGCACTATCACCTCCTTAACGGACCAAGACGTTGGATCAAGTGTGATTACGTGCTTTACCGAACACCCCCACGATTATACATGAGGGGGCTGAAGCTGACGACTGCTATCTTTCAGGGTATATACATATATACATAAAACGGCCGCACAGGAGGCACTACAATACTTCATGGGCAAAAGTATAAATATAGCCTTTTATTATCAAAAGCATTGTTCTTACAATCAAAATGCATGTCACTCGAACATGGTATTCTTTGAGCACTGAGCCTCTATTAAACGGGCACCCTCTAAGACTTCTTCAAAATAGTGCTCGGGCAAGTCCTGGCCCCCGGGCGGACCCCTGGTTTCAATATCAGTGGCTTCCATCTTCGCCCCATATGTCTTAACACGGGCAAGTGCCATCCGCGCACCCTCTATGCATGCCGACCTCTTGACAGCATCGATATGCGGCACAACACAAAGAAATCATTGCACCAAGCCAAAATAACTATCCGGACTTGGTTCCTTCGGCCACAGGTGATCCACAACGGCCTTCATGGAAAGCCCGGATAACCTATGGAGCTCGGACCACTCGGCCATCTGCTCATTCAACAGCAGCGGACGTCTTGGAGCACTGAACTACGACCAGAACAATCTTTCCACCTCATGATCTTCTCGATCCTTGAAATACTGCGTCACGTCAGCCGTACTCTTTGCCAAATCCAAGTATGCATCGGGAGAACTCCACAATTGATCAAGAGGGGCATACTTCGGATCGCCGAACTTAGTTCACAGTAAAAAGGGCTTCCTAGTCGCGATCTCACCAGGTTGTTGGAGATCCTCCCGAGCCGCTCTATTCTCAAAGCGAGTTTCCTTTGCTGCTTGCAAGGCCTTCTCAAGGTCAGCTATTTTTTCTTGATTCTCTTTCTTGAGAAGCTCATATCGGCTAGCGGCCTCCTGTAGCTCCAGGGCTATCTTGGCCATTCTATCCTCACTCCAGCGATGAGCAGCCTATTCGGCTTTCAATTCACTAGCTACCTTCTCGGCAGCCGCATTGCTTCTCCTGGCTTGCTCCTTGGCCTGGGCAAACTCAGCCCGAAGGTTCTCCACGGCGGCAGCACCATCTGCAGTCAAGGCATATTATAAATCCCAGCATAATCCTCTCACTCATAGTTGCTGACCGCCAAATTATACATACCTTGTGCCTCGTCAAGCCGTCTGTTGACAAGCATGATGTCCTCATCTGCCAAATCAAGTTTCCGCTTCAGTTTGGCAAATTCAGCAACCCGGGCATTGGCCGGGGCTGCAGCCGCCTGTGTACAAAATTGGCAAAATCATTACCTGAGGTTATTTCTATCTTTTTTGATCCTCTGATCGCCCCGTTCGGGTGGCAACCAGAGTCTCAGGGGCTACTATCTATACACAGTGCACTTTGCATTTATGGTACAATCAATTTTTTATTATTATATTATGTACCTCAAAACCTCTTAGCAGGCTCGTAAAAGCCTCGTTCAAACCCGCTTTTTGCGGATGAAATCCTCTCCAGCACCGTACCCATTAAGGTATAGTGTGCCTCTGAGATGGGCGCTTGCCGCAGAAGGCCTGTCAATGTGTCCAGCTGCATGTCGGACAGTCCGAGCCTTTTTCTGTTGGTCTCTCTAGGAGCCGAACCCCCCGGACCTCGGGCGGCCGAAGAGTTGCCTTCTGGCCTTTGTGGATCGGGAGAGATCCTCCGGGACGACACCTCAGGGTCGTCCACCTTATGAGGCGGAGAAGTAGGAGGAGGCGTCTCACTTTCCATCATCTCTGGAAGAAGATCCCCCGAGGACGAAGATTGTTGAGGGAGGCTATCGGCCGAACTGCAAAACATATATCTCAAGCGTTATTTCTCAGGAAAAGAATGGGGTATGCTTACAAAAGCACCTTTGTTCACTTACGCTCGGTTAACGACTAGCCCCATTGTGGGCGCTGTGCAGCAATGTTGCCCTCTGAGGCAGGCCCCACTGATGAAGATTTCTTCCCTCGTTTGGAGGCCTCTACTTCCAAGTCTTCGGGGGCGACCCTTTCCTTCCCATGATGGGAGGGGATACTAGATTCTCCTCCCCGTTCACCCTCCGACACGAGGCTACTAATTTCCTCGGTTAGGATGCGTGACGTACCTCCAGTATGAAGTTCGCTTTTGGCACTTGATAAGGTGCACGAGCTAGCATCCTAGTGAGTACAGGATCAGGTGAATCTTCGGGAAGAGGGGCCGAACACCTGATCCTCTCCGCCTTTCTTATCCAGTCCTGGAGGGTGGTTTTTCAGAATAATGTTGTGACAAATATAATGACAGCATGATCGGCAATGGAGTTACTTACTTGGGTATCTGGACGGTTGCAGTTGAGGCCCACATCCTCTATTGTGTCTGGACACTTTATTTGTGATCCGAAGAATAATCGATACATCCCTTCGAGTGTCAGGCCGAAGAAGTGTTGAATGGTTCGCGGTCCTTCCGGGTTGAACTCCCACATGCGGAGAGATCGACGTTGGCATGGCAGGATCCAACAAACTATCATTACTTGAATTACTTTGACGAGACTAATATCCTTCTTGAGGAGATCCCGAATGTGGCTCTGCAATATCGCCACGTCGTTGGCCGATCCCCAATCCAGCCCCTTGTTGACTCATGATGCGAGCTATGGCGGAGGGGCAGAGCGGAAGGCCGGGGTGGCCGCCCACTTCCTCCCTCGAGGCGCGGTGATATAAAACCACTCCTATTGCCATAGGTAAGAAACTTCCGAGAAAGATCCCTTTGGACATAAAGCATCGACACATTTGCTTATTACGGCGCCTCCGCACTCCGTGTATCACCCATCGATTGTCTTCGGCTTCACATTGAAGGTCTTGAGCCATAAGCCGAAGTGTGGGGGATTGCGGAGGAAGGCCTCACAGACAACAATAAACGTTGAGATGTGAAGGAAAGAATTTGGAGCTAGGTCATGAAAATCTAGCCCATAATAGAACATAAGCCCTCTAACAAAGGGATTAAGACTGAAGCCTAGCCCTCGGAGGAAGTGGGAAACGAATACGACACTCTCGTTGGGTTCAGGAGTAGGGATAACCTGCCCTTGAGCAGGAAGCCTGTGAAGGATTTCGGCGGTCAGATATCTAGCCTCCCTAAGCTTTTTGATGTCCTCCTCCGTGACGGAAGAGGCCATCTACCGGCCTTGAAGGATGGATCCGGACATGGTTGAAGGTCCGGGGCGCTTGAATTGAACCTTGGGTGTTGGGACTCGAGGTAGGGGAAGGGAAGGATCGAGCGTGGAAAGAAAAGGGCAGGTCTTGACCTCTTTATAAAGGGGATGAATATCAAGCGTCCTCCGCGCGGCCGTTTGTAACTTGCCTAATTCAAGGAGTAATACTAATGGAATGGTTGGGTTACCCATGCCGATATTGATGAGAATCCCGTGATAAGGGGACACGATCTCTACTTCGACAAGACGTGCCAATAAAACCGCCTCTTTGGACCTGTAGTGGCAGGTTGAAAAAACGGTTTGAATAAATAACCGGGCCACAGCATGGTGTCACTCTGTGAAAAAGCTGTCAGCAGATTGGACTCGTGGAATATTGTATTCTCTACGGTGGTATGTGGAAATTGTTTTGCAGAGCCAGACATGATTCTTGTGTTCAAGATCTACTTTGGAGTATTCGGAGAAGGAACCCTCCTTGCAGTGTCGAAGACAATCTGTGCCCCAGACTCATCGTCATTGAAGCCTGGTTCAGGGGCTACTGAGGGAGTCCTGGATTAGGGATTCCTCAGACAATCGGACTATATGCTTATGCCGGACTGTTGGTCTATGAAGATACAAGATTGAAGACTTTGTCCTGTGTCCGGGTGGGACTCTCCTTTGCGTGGAAGGCAAGCTTGGCGATCCGAATATGTAGATTTCCTTCTCTGTAACCGACTCTGTGTAACCCTAGCCCCCTTCGGTGTCTATATAAACCGGAGGGTTTAGTCCGTAGGACAAGAAGAACAATCATAATCATAGGCTAGCTTCTAGGGTTAGCCTTCACGATCTCATGGTAGATCTAGTCTTGTAATACTCATATCATCAAGATCAATCAAGTAGGAAGTAGGGTATTACCTCCATCGAGAGGGCCCGAACCTGGGTAGACATCGTGTCCCCCGCCTCCTGTTACCATTAGCCTTAGACACACAGTTTGGGACCCCCTACCTGAGATCCGCCGGTTTTGACACCGACAGTATCCAAAGGGCTCAGCATTTGATCTGATGGGCTATTTTGATGTTGATTATGCTGGTGACAAGGTTGATCACAAGTCCACTTCAGGAACATGTCACTTTCTTGGTCGATCACTTGTCTGTTGGTCTTTAAAGAAGCAGAACTGTGTGTCACTCTCCATTGCTGAATGTGAATACATTGGTGCTGGATCATGATGTGCTCAACTTCTATGGATGAAGCAAACTCTCAAGGACTATGGCATCAACACGAAGAATGTGCCACTCTTCTGTGACAATGAAAGCGCCATCAAAATTTCCAAGAATCCAGTTCAGCACTCGAAGACAAAGCACATCCAGATCCGTCATCACTTTCTCAGAGATCATGTCAACAAGGAAGACATTGATATCATTCACGTCAACACTGAAGAGCAATTGGCAAATATTTTCACTAAGCCCTTGGATGAGAAGATTTTGCAATCTGCGGTGTGAGCTAAATATCTTAGAATCCTCGAATGTCCTATGAATGGACACACATCCTAACGCTTATGCTTGTTGATGACTTAGATGTGCAACACATGAAGTAACATATATCTTCAATTAATGAATACTTACCCTTTGACTGTGAACACATTAATGTGGAACTTGACTTCGGAGCGCCACGATAATTGTGCGCCGTGTCTGGGTCTAATACTTCCTATACTGTGGGTAATGCCACCACCAAATTATTATTGAAGTGTTTCTCTTGGCATTATAATTGTTAAGTCTTTGCATTTGGATTGTCTTCAACATTGATTTGTCTTCATGATTTATCTTCGCAATGTTGATTTGGTTCATATACATATATATATATATATATATATATATATATATATATATATATATATATATATTTGTGCTCTGTCCTATACAGCATTCACTTATAGCTATGTCTTCACTCTTTAATCTTTTGATCTAAGTGAATGTGATCGGACCCTAACCTATTCCATGCTTCTACCTCAACTCTATATGTCTAAATCATATGCATTCTATTGAAACCTGTCGGTTGTCTTCTCTGAGTCCGTGTCAGCAGAGGACAATCTGACAAACATTTAATCTGTTTTAATGCTGCATCCTTATTGCCTGAAAACCGGAGAAGCCGGAACGACCACCCGACAATCCAGGCGTGCGTGGGAACATGGACAGCTCTCAATGAGTTCCATGTATGCCACGTGTCCTTCAGATGTGAACCGCCAGGGGAACCTACGTAATTGCACTATGCTGCCCTCCTCTTACTTATAAATTCTCACCCACGTGGTCATTATCTGTTCTTCCACCTGGCCACCTCCAACAAACCCTAGCGCCTCCGCTAGCTCGTGTCGTCGCCGGAGAAGAAGCGCTTAGCTGCCGCGACCTCTTCGTCGCCGTCCTCACGCCGGCCGCGGACCTCGTCCTCTCCGGCGCCGCCATAGGTGTCTTCCGCCGCCAAGTTAGGGCGTGGGAGATCAAACTGCTTGGCCTCTCTTCCCATCCGTTTAGCAGTTCATCAAGGGTAAATAAATCTTACTTTTTACTGCCTTTTAGATCTATCAAATCCGACCACTTTTTCCAAAAGTGGTTTCTAAGCTTCCAAATCTGAATTTGTTCTCTTCTGCATCTCATACCATGCTTAGTATATTCACTTATGCTTCATAACTAGTTAGATTCCTCACTTGTACTTATTCATGGATTCAAACATATTTGGAACCGACTCTCTCCAAATAAGTGAATGTCTTCGCACTATGAGGTCAATGTCTTCAAAACTGATTTGTCTTCAAAATCTTCTAAGAATGCATATGACCTCTTCCCCTTCCCTCGCATCTCTAATGTTGTCACAAGTACATGTCCGTGGGAGAATCCCTTGGTTCTCATAGTTTGCATTCATTTGCAGAATACTTACAACATCACATTGAATCACCTGAAGCCAGTTCTTGTCTGAAGCCAATCAGACGGAAGCCACTCTCTGTGCTGAAGCCGATCAGCTTAAATATTATGGCTTCAGAAAAGTCTGCTCGGAAGGGTGGCAGGCAACACCGAGGCAATACAGCTCTTGATCTACCTCCTGCCTTGTATGGGCAATACAAGTTAGACCCTGATGAAAACTATAACCAGCGCAAGAACCGAATTCAGTGGATCCAAAGATATTGGGCTGAGGATTGGTTCAAGTACAAATTCGTCACGCTTGAATATGCTGAGAAGAACGCCATCAAGCATCCATGGGGAGACTATCTGTATCGCAGCCTAGTGCCGAAGAACAAGGCTAAAGCTATTGCGCAAGAATTCTATCCTTGCATGGTCAGAGGACCGCAGCCTGGAAATGCCGACCCATCCTCCTTATTATGGTGTCGTGACGACAATCTCTTCAAGCACAATTTCCAGTTTGCCAAAGATTTTGCTGCCCAGAATGCAAAAGAGTATGGCCTCAACTTCAACCCTGGCCCCTCTGCTCCCAGATCTGATGGGACACGTGAAGCCAATGAAAACAGAATTGGCCCCTTTGCCAATTTCAATGGGCTTCTGTCTCACATTGCTGCTCAGAGAGCAGCATTCGAGCACTCTGATGATGATGCTGATACTGAAGCTGCTCCCTCACCACCCAAGGAAAAGAAGAAGAGGAAGAAAAAAAGCTTCTAAGCCGTCTTCTTCACCAAAAGCTTCAGCAAGCAAGTCTCTGCGGATTGCACCGCCTGAATCCAGTGTGCAATCTGAGGACTTATCTCGTATGTCCAAAAGACCAAGAAGCCACTGCTCAAGAAGGCCACAGGAAAACCACTGACACCATTCGCTGTGCTTCGCAACAAAGATGAAGCCATTGATCTTTCCAGTGATGAAGATCTTGCTGATGATGCTCTGGAAATGCTTATCAAGAGCAAGCAAGAAGCTGAAATCTTCAATGATTTGCCGCTCTTTGATGTTGATATTCTCAATAACTTCATCGATGAGTGGTTTGACAACCAGGACATCAGTATTGATAATCTTCAGCTTCCAGTGGACGTCAGTGTCACTTTCCATGGAGCCATTGCTGGTGAATTGGCCTTGGCTCAGAAGATTGTCGAGCTGAAGAACAAGATTGACTATGAGAAGGCTCATTTCAAGAAGAACATGGGCAAACTCAGTGTGGCTGATGTTCAAATCTTCAAGAAGATGTTGCATGACCTCAAGGAGGAGTTACACAAGAAATGGACCAAAGCTAAAGGCTCGAGGCAGCGCATGAAGTATCTGGCTGAGAAATGTGTTCAAGCCCATAATGAAGCAGAAAGCGTAAAGCTCTTGGGCAGCCTGGCATTGACCCCAGGATGGCTGCCAAGAAGAAGAAGGCTGGTGAGACCCACACTGCACCAAGGTGGGAAGAACCTCACATTATCTTCCCTGCCAGTATGACCGGCTCGAAGCCTAAGGTCCCCTCAGCAGCTTCTGAACTGAAGAAAACAAGAGCGGCTGAAGCTGAAGCCAAGAAGCGCAAGCACAAGGACGCATCTGACGATGCTCCTTCTAAGAAGAAGCTGAAGACTAAGGAAACTAAGTCTTCAAAGAAAGAGCGTGCTGCAGCCTCTCAGCCACTCTTTGTTGAACCCATCTCTGTTGCTCCCCCTGTTGCCACAAACCAAGAGCGTCGAGTTGTACTCCACCAGCCTACTTCCGCAGAGGCTCATGAAGAAGAGCAAGTTCTAGCTGTTAAACCCAACGCAGCTGAAGACATTGGTCATGAAGATAATATTGTTGATGATGAAGTCCTTCCGCAGTTAGAGCATCAATTGGTATCATCGCCTGCTCCAACAAGCAGTGAATACATCAGCATTGGTCGTCCATTGACGCCAATTGCTCAGGATGATTCATGGGCTGAGCGCCCACAAGAAGAAACCCCAGTTCGAGATGCAACACCCCATACTCCACCAGTACAAGTCACCAGCCCCATGGTGAATGACGACAACTACACGAAGACCACACCATCACCAAAGGCGTCGCCCGTGTTCCAATGGCTTTGCGAATGCCTCAAGCCATCGGTCCCCATCTCAACCATCCCAGAAGAAGATTCACACCAATCTAGCTCAGTGGCACGTCAAGTGTTCCCTGAAGAGAATCCTTCTGCGATGGTTCCTGTGTCTGAAGCCAAAGCTGCTAAAGACATTCCGGCTGCATCAGCCGATGAAGAAACAAGAAGAAGAGAGAGTTGCTACACACCCTGTTCCAGATCAAGTCATTCTCGAGGAGAATGTGACTGTGCAAGACCCTCCGGTCATTGACCAGATGGAGGTTGAGAATGATGAGGCTGCCACAACTATTGCTGAAGCCAATGACCCTGTCTTGGCTGAAGATCATGTGGAGCCTGAAGCCAATGTGAACCCTGAAGCTTCTGTCTCGCCGGTACCCACTAACGGTGCTGTCCCTCCCCCAAGGCCTCACACTATTGAAACGGCTTACAATCGTGAGAGGGAGTTGGTCACTGTTCACTGGCCCATTCTGGTTCCTCCCACTGGTCCAGGGCCCCAATATGATTATCATGTGCAGCAGCGACTGTCCGTGTCAAAACCGGCGGATCTCGGGTAGGGGGTCCCGAACTGTGCATCTAAGGCTAATGGTAATAGGAGGCTGGGGACACGATGTTTACCCAGGTTCAGGCCCTCTCGATGGAGGTAATACCCTACTTCCTGCTTGATTGATCTTGATGATATGAGTATTACAAGAGTTGATCTACCACGAGATCGTAGAGGCTAAACCCTAGAAGCTAGCCTATGATTATGATTGTTCTTGTCCTACAGACTAAACCCTCCGTTTATATAGACACCAGAGGGGGCTAGGGTTACACAGAGTCGGTTACAGAGAAGGAGATCTACACATCCAAATCGCCAAGCTTGCCTTCCACGCAAAGGAGAGTCCCATCTGGACACAAGATGGAGTCTTCAATCTTGTATCTTCATAGTCCAACAGTCCGGCCAAAGTATATAGTCCGGCTGTCCGGATACCCCTTAATCTAGGACTGCCTCAGTAGCCCCTGAACCAGGCTTCAATGATGATGAGTCCGGCACGCATATTGTCTTCGGCATTGCAAGGCGGGTTCCCCCTCCGAATACTCCATAGAAGATTTTGAACACGGATGTCGTGTCCAGCTCCGCAAAACAAATTCCACATACCACCATAGAGAGAACAGTTTTCCACAAATCAAATCTGCTGACAACTTTTGTAGAGTGACATCACACCACGGCCCGGTCATTATTTGAACCATTTTTTATAACCAGCTACCGCACATATTGCGAGGCGGTTTCCTCGACACGTCTTGTCGAAGCAGAGATCGTGTCCCCTTATTGCGGGATTCTCATCAATACGGGCGTGGGTAACCCAACCACGCCATCAACCATGGCACTTGGGGAATAAGCGATTTTAACGGGCAAGAGGGGAGGCACATGGTTTTTACCGCCTTTGTAAAGAGATAAGGATTCCCCTATCTCACCCACGCTTTCTTCCTCCATTGCTCATCCGCTCTCGCACTCTTGAGCTCCAGCGCCCAAGTTCTCACCTTCTCCGTTAAGTCATTTCAATCATGTGCGGAGCGGGAGGCAACTGGATGGCCTCCTCCGTCACGGAGGAGGACACTACGAAGCTTCGGGAGGCCGGATACTTGGCCGCAGACATCACGCACTGGCTCCCGGATGAAGGGCAGATTATCCCCACTCCAGAACCCCACGAGAGGGTTGTATTTCTCCCCCACTTCGTCCGCGGACTGGGATTTCCCCTCCACCCATTTGTCCGCGGGCTCATGTTCTAGTATGGGCTAGATTTTCATGATGTGGCCCCAAATTTTGTCCTCAACATTTCGGCATTTATCGTCGTGTGCGAGGCCTTCCTCCGCATCCAGACCCACTTTGGCCTGTGGCTAAAGATCTTGAACATGAAGCCGAAGATAGTGGGTGGTGAACAAGAGGAGTGCGGAGGTGCCATGGTGGGCAGGATGCCCAACGTCACCTGGCTCGAAGGCTCCTTCATGGAGACTCTGAAGGGGTGGCAATCAGGGTGGTTCTATATCACCGAGCCGCGCGACGCCAACTGGGCGGCGGCCCCTGAATTTCGATCCGGCATCCCCATGCGGCTCACCTCCTGGGAAAAGAAGGGCTTGGCTTGGGGTGCCCCTGCGGAGCTGACCGAACTCGTGAACTGCACCAAGAATATGATGGGCAAGAAGATCAAGCTCATCAACATGGTCCAGGTCATGCTCTTCCGCCGGATCCTCCCGTGCCAAATACGGGCATTCAATATGTGGGAGTTCGATTCAGCCAAACACCAGATGCCGTGGGAGCTCTTCGACACGATGCACAAAGACGTCTGGAAGGTGCTGTTCAAGGCGTCTGAAGTCCCTCCTCCCCTCACCGAAGACCATGGACTCAGCGCAAAGCGCCCTGCCAACCCGGTAAGCCTTCCACCTTTCAAGATGATCCTTTCAGTATATGCATGGGGGGAGTCTAAGCCACCGTGTTTAACTAACAGGAATATGTGGCGACGGCGGAGCGGATCAACTGTCCGGCTCGGCTACTTGAAGATCCAGCAACCGTTCTCCTGACGGAGATGCTGGTTCCGGCGCCTTACAAGGTGCCGGTGAAAAAGGCCAAGAAGAAGGCCACGGGGACCAGGGAAGGTCGCCGGCGCAAGGCTGTCGGACTCAGCGTCCGAAGACGCCGAGGTGCCCTCCTCTAATGAAAACGAGGAGGAAGAAGAGGAAGTCCCTCCCCCAACTAGGGAGGAGAAGAAAAGGAAGGCCGCCCCATCCAGGGAGGCCGAGGGGTCCAAGAAGGGAAGAACCCTCCATCCGGACCAATCCACCACCGCCATCTACAGCAACGAGGAGTGGCTGCCCAGGAACAAGCCCCAGGCAAAGTCGTAAGTGTTCAGACACTATCTTTCGGTATATTTCTCTTTATTGCTTTCTAATATGTTAAACATGATCATACAGTCCGTCCAAATCCCATATCGGCGTATTCTCCTCGGATGGGTCTTTGAGTTCGTCGGAGATGAACAGTTATTCGCTCCCGACGGCCACATCCCCCCATCCTGCGGATGACACTGAGGTGTTGTCCCAAAGGATAACGGAGCAAGGGGAGACGATTCTGGAGGCGCCGCAAGGCGCAATCCCCAACGCCGGACTCATGGGGGAAAAGACCCCCATGGGTCTTGACGATGGGGGCCGCAGCAAGTCCGGCTCCCGGCCGGACACTGCGCCGGAACCTCGAATGGTTCCGGATTTAGGTAGGCAGCCTCTCGCTAAGGGGGGTGAGCCTCCTGTTATGATGACCTTTGTCCAACCAGAGGCATCAGACAATTTGCTGGAAGCGCTTCACAACGCTTCCATTGACGAAGAGCATAGTACTCTCATGGGTACGGTGATTGAGAAGGTTGGGTCCGCCAAAAGCGGGTTCACCGAAGCATGCGCCATCCTCTTAACGGGCTTTGAGGTAAGTAATCACATTATGAGAAAATATCATAGCATATATAGTAGCCCCTGATGCTCTGTTTGGTGTTCGTAAAGGAAATCCAAACAGAGGATCAAAAAAATGTCCGCAGGTGTCTAATCATGTTATGCGAATGTGAATAAGCAGGCCTCGCTGCTGGCTGCCGCTGCCGCCCGCACTGCAGAGGTCTTTGGACTGAAGCAGAACCTGGGGCGGGCTGAAGAAGAGCTCGGCCCCGTGAAGAGGCAGCTCGAGGAGAACAAAGGTAAGTGATACCCCGTCTATAAGTTATATAAAAGAAAATTATTGATGCTGATGGAAGCAAATGTGAATGTTAATAGGGGCCGCGACCGAAGTAGCGGCCCTGAAGAAAGCGATGTCCGAGGCTGAAGACAGGGCAGCCAAGGAGCGCACCGAGCGCGAGAAGCAAGATGCTCGGGTAGATAAGGTCCAGCAAGAGCTCCAGGATCTCGTCAAAAAATGTGAGTCTTTGGAGCGTGACTCTAAGATGTGAGAGTCCGAGCTTGCGAAGGCGCTCCAAAGCGTGCAAGACGCCAAGGCTGAAGCCCAAAAGGCCCTCCAGGAAATCGAGGCGGCCAAGAAGATAGCGGCGGGTAAGGCATTCATTATGCAAAGCAAGCATGTGAAGGAAACTTTCCTTTTACTTACCCGAATTCGGAGCTCTCCAGGAGTGTTCGCTAATTTGCCGCGCAACATATCGGATGCCGTGGAGTTCTACCATGCGGAAGAGGGGAGCTCAACAAAGAAGCTGTTCTGGTCCCAGTATATTGGGGCCAAACATCCGGTGCCCTTGAGCGACCAGCTGAAGCAACTGGTCGAGCTACACATGGCGGCCAAACTGTAGTCCGGCTGTGGCCTGGCGAGCCCCTGCCCGGCAGCTACTTTGGCCTTATAAAGCGGATGGTGCATGCCTGTCCATGGCTTGAAGTCATTAAGCAATCTGTCTGCATTGAAGGTGCACGCAGGGCTCTCGCCCGTGTAAAAGTGCACTGGGCGAAGATGGACGCCGGGAAGCTGGTGAAGGAGGGGCCGCCGAAGGACAAAGAGCATCGTTACCCTGAGAAGTATTATGACGGTGTCCTGAAGGGTGCCCGCCTTGTGGCAGATGAATGTGCTAAGGATGTGATATTTGAATGAAATGTAATCTTGTCATCCTGTAATATGTAAACTAGTTCATGTGCGTTATGCAACGCTTGTTGATTTAAAATATTACCTTTTGTGCAGCCGTTTGTCAAATCTGAGAGTTGGCCAGTCGTCGGCTTCTGCCCCCATGTAGCTAGTACCTGGGTGTTCGGGATAAATCTAAACACTCTTAATCCAAATCTTTGGTCCTTTAAGGAGGTGTTTAGCGTAGCGAACAAGGAAATCGGACTATACAACTTTATCACTCTCACTTAGCCATAGAAGTCTACAATTTTAAATTTTGGCGAAGCCCCTAGTATTCGGAAGGCCGAAGTTGGGGCGCTATACACGCCTAAATCATACAAGGCCGATTCCTCGCCCGAAGCGGAAAAAATCTTTAAGGATTTGAGACCTCTCGAACAGTGACCAGCTCTCGCCGCATCATCACAGTCAGTTTTCGGCTTTCTCTACTAAGGTGCTCGTCCGGAAGAACCGGGACATATGTGCAGTAGTTCTCCCTGCGCTACCTTAGACGATATAGCGGAACGTAAGGCACCAAAACAAGGGAGCCAGGAAAACCCAACTATTGACCCAAGACATGATTCGGAGCTAATGCATATAGTGCTATAAGTTTGGGGTGCCGCATTATCGAAAGTGTTCGGACTTTCTCGGCGTGCTATGGGGTACAGTGAAGCCCCTAGCGAACTGAACGTACCAAAGTGTACGGGTGCGATTTATAGTAAGTAAATAGTATAAGGCAAAATATGAAGAAAATGCAATAATAAGCTGACGCTGTATGTTTCTTCCACTCTTATTCAAATGATACGTCGAGGCATATGTATACAAGAAGTGCGATAAGCAAAAGAGGACTATTTAACATGTCCTAACCAAGGATAAGCTACGTATGGGTATATAAAATAGGTATAACGATCGTTAACAGAGACCACCTGGGTATTCCCTTGTATGCCAAAGCTTCTTACCTCCTTGGTTTTTCCTTTACGTGATGAGTCTGATAATCCGGCTATATGAAAGGGCTTCCAGAAGATTGGGTCCTGAAAGAAAGAAAATGATGAAGGGATACGGGTCCCATGGTGGTTGAGCCGCATTGTGGACCGCGTCATAGTTGTGCCTCTGCCTGTGCCCATGGTATTTTTAGTGCGTAATTATGTACGCGCGACACAAGTTTCGCCGCTTGGCTGGGACTAGGACGGAGGCTGAATTGCTAATCTAGCTCTAGACGCGCCGGATGCTCCTCCTGCGGGGTACTCCGAACTCTCTTGACGGTGTCCGGGTTCTTCATCGCCGAATTGGCTGTTTGCCTAAGAAGGCTGCTTTGTATTTCGGCCGCTAGGGCCGCAGTGTGCTCCTCCATTCGGAGCGAGGGCTCTATGTTTCCGTTAACTGTTATAACCCCGCAAGGTCTTGGCATCTTGAGCTTGAGGAATGCATAATGCGGCACCACATTGAATCGAGCAAATGTGGTTCGTCCTAGTAGGGCATGATAGCCACTACGAAAGGGGACAATGTCGAAGATTAATTCCTCGCTTCGGAAGTTGTCCGGAGAGCCGAAGACTACTTCCAATGTGATTGAGCCTGTACAGCAGGCCTCTACACCTGGTATTACACCTTTGAAGGTGGTTTTGGTGGGTTTGATCCTTGAGGGATCGATGCCCATTTTGCGCACTGTATACTGATAAAGCAGGTTCAAGCTCCTGCCACCGTCCATGAGGACTCGTGTAAGGTGGAATCCGTCAATGATTGGGTCGAGGACCAATGCGGCCGAACTGCCATGACGGATACTGGTAGGATGGTCCCTGCGATCGAAGGTGATCGGACAGGAAGACTGAGGGAGTCCTGGATTAGGGGGTGTCAGGATGGCCGAACTAAGACCTTTGGCCGGACTCCCGAACTATGAAGATACAAGATTGAAGACTCCGTCCCGTGTCCGGATGGGACTTTCCTTGGCGTGGAAGACAAGCTTGGCGATACGATATGAAGATCTCCTCCCATTGTAACCGACTGTGTGTAACCCTAGCCCTCTCTGGTGTCTATATAAACCAGAGAGTTTTAGTCCGTAGGACGAACAACAATCATACCATAGGCTAGCTTCTAGGGTTTAGCCACTCCGATCTCGTGGTAGATCTATTCTTGTACTACCCATATCATCAATATTAATCAAGCAGGAGTAGGGTTTTACCTCCATCAGAGGGCCCGAACCTGGGTAAAAACATTGTATCCTTTGTCTCCTGTTACCATCCGCCTAGACGCACAGTTCGGGACCCCCTACCCGAGATCCGCCGGTTTTGACACCGACATTGGTGCTTTCATTGAGAGTTCCTCTGTGTCGTCGCCTTTAGGCCCGATGGCTTCTTCGCTCGTCAATCGTGATGCGGTCCGGGATGAGACTTTTCTCCCCGGACAAATCTTCGTATTCGGCGGCTTCGCACTGCGGGCCAACTCGTTTGACCATCTGGAGCAGATCGAAAGCTACGCCCCTGACCATCAGGTCATGTTTGGAAGCTTAAACTACACGGCTGACATCCACGAGGACTTGATCTTCGACGGATTCGAGCCACGATCGGGCGCGCCGCACTGTCTCGATGGGCATGATCTAGCTCTGCCGCCGGACAGCGCCTAGAGTGCCGCTCAGGTGTTCACTCCGACCATTAGCTCGGAGCCGACTGCGCTAGCCAGGGACGGACGGTTGGACGCCGCCCCAGGAGCCGCAATCTCTGCGGCGATAGAGCCGAATACCAGCCTAGTCCTTTGCGAGGCCCATGACTACAAGGTGCCAGACTCTGTTCTGGACTCTAAATATTCCGCACCCCTTTCGATCGAACCTGATTGGGCTCCGATCATGGAGTTCACCGCCGCGGACGTCTTTCAGCACTCTCCCTTTGGCGATATCCTAAATTCGCTAAAGTCTCTCTCTCTTTGTTGAAAGAACCCCGGCCGAACTACGGTCGGGGTGGTTGGGATGTGGATGACGAAGTTCGAACCCCACCCACCACCAACTTGATAGCCACTGTCGACGATCTAACCGACATGCTCGATTTCGACTCCGAAGATATCGACGATATGGACATCGATAAAGGAGACAATCAAGAACCAGCACCTATAGGGAGCCAGAAAGCCACCTCATCATACGATGTATGCATGGTGGACACATACAACAGAAACGACAACGAGGACCAAAAGGATGCGGCCAGGGATCACTCCCCCGAAAAACAATCAAAGCGGCGGCGTAAGCGCAAGGCCAAGCCCCACCTCGACAAAGACCCAACCATAGAGCAGGGTGAATCAACAGACGATGAACATGTCATTGAGCATCCGTCCAAACAGGGCGGACAATCCGAACAACCAATCCCCGGGAAAGATAATAGCCCAGACGACCTCATGCTAGACAAATTGCTGGAACATCAAAACCTCCACCAAAGGCTCGTTGCCACTGCACGTAGCCTGAGAAAGCAGAAGCGGAGGCTCAAGACAGCGGAAGGTGCACTCAGGATCAGATGGGGCAAAGTACTCAATACCGCACACAAGTACGGCAGTAATCGCCACACAAAGAGCTATCCGAAGCGGAAACTACTACCAGAATTTGATGAAGAGGCCATAAAGCCCCCACAGTCAAAAAATAAGGAAGCCACAAGTTCAGATAGACGACCCTACGATCAATCTCACACATCAAAGGACAACGCACTCAATATGGCACGCGATCCGTCCAAGAATTCACATAAGAAAACTGGCCCAACTAGATCCATGTATAGGCCAAGAAAGCAAGCTCCAGTGAGTGATGCAATGCAAAAAATACCCGAACACCGCGGCACACCTAAATACAGGGGCGCCGCACACCCCCTATGTTTTACCGATGAGGTGCTGGACCATGAATTCCCAGACGGATTCAAGCCAGTGAACATAGAAGCATACGACGGAACAACAGACCCTGGAGTCTGGATCGAGGACTACATCCTCCACATACACATGGCCAGAGGAGACGACCTCCACGCCATAAAATACTTACCCCTTAAGCTCAAAGGGCCAGCCCGGCATTGGCTTAAAAGCCTTCCCGAAAACACCATAGGAAGTTGGGAAGTGCTTGAGGATGCTTTCCGGGAAAATTTTCAAGGGACCTATGTCTGACCCTCGGATGCAGATGATCTGAGTCATATAACTCAGCAGCCCGGAGAGTCAGCCCGGAAACTCTGGAACAGATTCCTTATAAAAATGAATCAGATAGTCGACTGTCTGGACGCAGAGGCCTTAGCAGCTTTCAAGCATAGCGTCCGAGACGAATGGCTCGCCAGACACCTCGGCCAAGAAAAGCCGCGAACAATGGTCGCGTTAACAAGCCTCATGACCCGCTTTTGTGCAGGAGAGGATAGCTGGTTGGCGAGAAGCAGCACCAGCGACCCGAATACATCCGAACCCAGAGATGGGAACGGGAAGCCGCGCCATAACAAAGAACCGCGCCAGATAAAGGACAACAACCTGATGAGCACGGCAGTAAACGCCGGATTCAAAAGCTCTCGGCAAAATCAGAAAAAGCCGCCCCCCAAAGACGATAGGGACGAGCTATCCAACCTCAACAAAATTTTGGACAAAATATGTCAAATCCACAGCACTCCGGGGAGACCTGCAAACCATACCCACAGAGATTGTTGGGTCTTTAAGCAGTCCGGCAAGCTCAACGCCGAACACAAGGGGCTCAACACACCAAGCAAAGATGACGATGCACCCCACAAGCAAAACACAGGAGAACAAAAGAAGTTCCCACAAGAAGTCAAGACAGTAAATCTACTTCATGTGACAAAAGGGAAGAGCATAACGGCACCTACGAAGACACGCGCCGTACAACCAGCCCCAGAGGAGCAACCCCACTGGTTGTTACAACCAATCACCTTCGATCATCAGGATTACTCTAGAGGAGACCAGAACGCAGGCTGGACTGCCTTGGTGGTAAATTCAATTATTAATGGACTCCAATTTATGAACGCCCTTATGGACGGTGGCAGCAACTTGAACCTGTTATATCAGGACACAGTCCGCAAACTCGGGGTAAACCCAGTTATAATCCAACTCGGCAACACTTCCTTCCAAGGAGTAACGCTAGGCCCGGATACCCCAAGTATGGGTTCCCTTACGTTAGAAGTCATGTTCGGATCACCCGACAACTTCTGAAGCGAAAAGCTACCATTCCACATCGCCCTATTCGTAAGTCGCTATCAAGCGCTACTGGGACATGAAGCTTTCACCCGCTTTAACGCAATACCGCATTACGCATCCCTTACACTCAAAATGCTCAGCCCAAAGGGCATCATTTCATTACAGGGGAATATAAATTGACCCCCAAAGTACGGGCAAGGGTGCGGCTGCCTAGACAGCCGCCCACAAATCCAGCCCTACTATCTCGGACACGGCTAGACGAGTCTGGTGTCAACATGCTTAATAACCGCATACCCCCGTGCAAGGGGCTCCGTGTGCTCACGCCCGGAGACAATACAGCCCACCTCCTGCTCCAACTATATTTTATTTATTTCGATATAGATTTCTTGCACACTTATTTTTTTACTAAGTTCCTCTCTTTCGCAGATGAACATCGTGCTACGCCCGTCCAGGATACGGCACAACGGAGATACAGGCGCAGGCATGCAGCAGGGACCCGTTTCAAGGATTCTTTTCAGATTAAGACCCTGCGTAAACCTTTTTTACTGTCTCTTGTTGATAAGATCCCCCGGTTTTCTCTATAGCCGAGGAGGAGGCTGGCGTCTTGGCTTGTGGCCACGCTAGAAATTTTGCACATACCTGGACACTAGGGGCTTTTTTACCAAGGGCTCTATTTTGGCCCGTCTTCATAAAGACCGTATACCTTAGGGAGTGTTCGGCGTCGCGAGTTTGGCCCTATATGCATCAGCTCCGAATCATGTCTTTGGTCAAATGTTGGGTTTGCCCGGCTCCTGTGTTTTGCTCCCTTACATTCCGTTATATCGGCTAACGCGGCACCAGGAGAACTACTGCGATTGTGCCCCGGTTCGGCCAGGTGAGCACCTCAGTAGAGAAAGCCGAAAACTGACTGTCATGATATAGCGAGAGACTAGTCAACCACTCGATGACTTTCGGAATCTTTAGGATTCCGCCGCATTAACGAAGGGCCGCTTCCCGGTCAGGCACACTCGCGCCCCGAATTCGGCGAGCGCGGTGCCCCTAGGGGCTATTCAGTAGCCCCACTGTCAAACTCCTATGGCTAAGTGAAAGTGATAAAGCATTATAGTCTAGTTGCCTAGTTCGCCGCGCCACCACCTCCTTTATAGGACCAAGACGTTGGATTAAGTGTGAAAAGGTGCCTTTTTTGCGAACACCCCCACATTCTATGCGTGGGGGCTGAAGCCAACGACTGCCATCTTTCAGGTTATATACAAATATATACATTAAACGGCCGCACAGGAGGCATCATGATTCTTGCAAGCACAAGTATAAAAAAGCCTTTTTCATACAAACAAAATTCATTTTACAAATAGTATAAGCTATTCGAACGCAACATCCTTCGAGCACTGCGACTCTATTATACGAGCGCCAGGAAGAACTTCCTCAAAATAGTGCTTGGCAGGTACTCGGCTTTCGTCCGAATCCTGGGACGCAACAATACTGGCCTTCATATCCGCCCAGTATGTTTTGACACAGGCAAGAGCCATCTGTGCGCCCTCTATGCACGCCGACCTCTTCATTGCATCAGCATGCAGCACCGAACCAAGGAACTGCTGCACCAAGCCAAAATAACTCTTCGGCTCCGGCTTCTCCGGCCACAGACGACTCGCAACATACCTCATGGCGAGTCCGGATAATCTGTTCAGCTACGCCCAGGCGGCTAAACGGTCGGATACTGACAGTGGGCGTTCTGGATTGTGGTACTGCGACCAAAAAAGCTCTTCCAATTCATGGTCACCTCGGCTGCGGAAGTGTTCGGTCGCGTCCGCCACACTTGCAGTCAAATCCAGATAAGTGTTTTCCGCACTCCACTGCCGGTCTAATGGAACATACTTGGGGTCTCCGAAATTCATCCGCAGCATATAAGGCTTTCCAGCTGTGATATCTCCGGCCTGACGCAGCTCCTCCTTCATCGCTCTCATGGCAGAGCGAGTATCCTTGGCTTCGGCAGTGATCTTTTCAAGGTCCTTCTGAGCCACCCTACCTCTTCTTGTTCAAGATATTTACAGCGGTCGGTAGCATCCTTCAATTTTATGGCCATCTCGGCTATTTCTTTCTTGCTCTGGCAATGAGTAGCCTGTTCGGCTCTTAGCTCTTTAGCCGCTTTAACGACAGCCGCATCACTTTTGCTTGCTTGCTCCTTGGCTCGGGCAAGTTCCACCCGAAGGTTCTCCACGGCAGCAGCACCATCTACATAAAATATATATAAGGCCCGAGCATCAAGCTCCTATTGCTGGGTGTCTTTTTCGCATACCTTGAGCCTCGTCTAGCCGCTTATTTACAAGCGCGATGTCGGCATCTGCTACATCAAGTTGCCGCTTTAGTTCGGCAGATTCATCAGTCCGGCTAGCCACCGAACGCCTTGCCACCTTCATAGAATAGGCAACATATTATACCTAGGGTTATGATCCTCTGTGCCCCGTCACTCATGACGACACACAAAGTCTCAGGGGCTACTATTCATACAGGGCACATTTAATATGCGGCAATACCAAAAGGTACACCTTTTTACATACCTCAAAGCCTGTTAGTAAACTCCTGGCAGCCTCGTACAATCCGCTTTCCGCGGATGAAATCCTTCCAATCACCATATCTATCAACATACGGTGTTCTTCTGAGATGGACGCCCTACCAAGCAGATCCTTCAGCCCCTCCGCCGGTGCGCAAGAGGGCGCTAGACTAGTCTGATGACCTTTTCCAGGGTCCGAACTTGAAAAAAAACCTCCAGGACGATACCTCGGGGTCGCCAGCCTCGTGAGACGGTGGAACAAGGGGAGGCGTTTTGCTCTCTATCATCTCTGGACGAAGATCCCCTGAAGATGAGCTCTGCTGAGAAGGGTTGAGATCCGAACTACAAAATAATGTTTCGGTTATTTTCCTTAGGACTAAAACATGAGTGTGATTCATTATGGAACCCCTCCCTTCACTTACGCCTCAGGGGAGAGCGGGTCCCCTTTAGGGGGCGATTCGACTGGGGCGTTCTCAGGTGCCGAACCCTCTGACGAAGATTTCTTTCCCCGTTTTGAGGTTATCACCTCCGGGTCTTCAGAGGCTGTCCTTTTCTTTCCCTGGTCAGGAGAATGTTCGATTCTTCCCTTCCTAACGGCCTCCTTCGTGGAGGCGGTAGCTCCTTGGGTCCCCCCTTCGCCTTCCGCCAACGGCGCAACCTCCAACATCCTAGTCAGCATGGGATTCGGCACGGTCTCGGGTAGGGGGGCTGGACACCTGATAAGCTTTGCCTTCTCCATCCACTCATGTTCAAAGGACAACTCTGTTAAAGGGTAGATTTGATAAAAATATGGATGGTGTACCCAAATACGGGGCTACTTACTTTAGCATCCGGGCGATTGCAGCTCAGACCTGCGTCCTCGGACAAATCCGGACACCTTGCTTGTGATCCGAAGAACAATTTGTACATCTCCATGGGTGGCATTCCCATGAAATGTTGTAGGACTCGTGGTCCCTCCGGATTGAACTTCCGCAGGCGGAGAGGTCGACGTTTGCAGGGCAGTGTGCGGCGAATCACCATGACTTGCGCCACTACGATCGAATTGATATCTCTTTCTAGAAGATCTCGAATACGGCCCTGCAGCAAGGGCACGTCTTTGGGCGGCCCCCCAGATAAGTCCTTCATTAACCCATGACGCCAGCCGTGGTGGGGGACCCGAGCGAAAAGTAGGTTGTGCCACCCATGTGGTACCCCTAGGGGCTGTGATGTAAAACCAGTCCCGTTGCCATAAGCCGAGCTCCTCTTGAAAAGAGCCCTCGGGCCATGGAGCGTCGTCCACCTAGCTTATTATAGCCCCTCCGCACTCAGCGTGCTGCCCCTCGATCATTTTTGGTTCCACTTTGAAAGTTTTTAGCCACAATCTGAAGTGAGGGGTGATATGGAGGAAGGCCTCGCACACGACAATGAATGATGAGATCTGGAGGATGGACTCCGGAGCTAGGTCATGGAACTCCAGCCCGTAGTAATACATAAGCCCCCTCACAAAGGGATCGATCGGGAAGCCTAGCCCTCGAAGGAAGTGAGATGCGAACACCACGCTTTCACTGGGCTGGGGAGCGGGAACCGCTTGCCCTTGAGTAGGCAGTCTATGCGAGATTTCGCTGGTTAGATACCTGGCATCTCTTAGCTTTCGCACATCTTCTTCCGTAATGGAGGAAGGTATCCACCGGCCTTGTAGGTCGGAGCCGGACATCTTCGAAGGTCGGAAGCGCCTAAAACTAGAGCTTTGGGTGTAGGAACTCGAAGCGAGGGGCGGATTTGATTGGTTTGAGAAGAAGGGAGCCGGGCCTTGGTTCCTTTATAAAGGAGGTGAATACCAAGAGCCCTCTCCGTAACCGTTTGAGACCCGCTTTCAATTAGGGAGTCATATCTAAATCACGGTTGGGTTACCCACGCCCATATTGATGAGAATCCCGGAATAAGGGGACACGATCTCTGCTTTGACAAGACATGCCAAGGAAACCGCCTCGCTAAACACGCTAAGGTGGAACAGTAAAATGAATAAAGGCCAGGCCGTGGCATGATGTCATGCCGCGGAATACGTCAGTAGATTCGATTGATGCAAATATTATTCTCTCTACGGTGGAATGTGGAACTTATTTTGCAGAGCCGGACACTACCCTGGTGTTCAACCTCTTCTATGGAGTATTCGGAGGAAGAACCCGCCTTGCAATGCCGAAGACAACTTGCGCGCCGGACTCGTCGTCATTGAAGCCTGGTTCAGGGGCTACTGAGGGAGTCCTGGATTAGGGGGTGTCCGGATGGCCGGACTAAGACCTTTGGTCGGACTCCCGGACTATGAAGATACAAGATTGAAGACTCTGTCCCGTGTCCGGATGGGACTTTCCTTGGCGTGGAAGACAAGCTTGGTGATACGATATGAAGATCTCCTCCCATTGTAACCGACTGTGTGTAACCCTAGCCCTCTCCGGTGTCTATATAAACCGAAGAGTTTTAGTTTGTAGGACGAACAACAATCATACCATAGGCTAGCTTCTAGGGTTTAGCCACTCCAATCTCGTGGTAGATCTACTCTTGTACTACCCATATCATCAATATTAATGAAGAAGGAGTAGGGTTTTACCTCCATCGAGAGGGCCCGAACCTGGGTAAAAACATTGTGTCCCTTGTCTCCTGTTACCATCCACCTAGACGCACAGTTAGGGACCCCCTACCCGAGATCCGCCGGTTTTGACACCGACAAAGACCATGGGTTGAACTTTGGGGCGACTGGCTCCATCGCATAGACGTCCCGTAGTGCACGCTTCCGTTCCCTCTTGGGAATATGGGTTGCGTATATCATATTCACCGTTTTCACCTGGGGAGGGAATTTCTTCTGTCCTCCTGTGTTCGGCGGTCGGGGCTCGACATCGTCATCGCTATGCAGCCCCTTGTCCTTGTATTCGGCATTCAACTTGCCATCCTGTTTAAATACCCAACATTCTCTATTGGTATGGTTGGCTGGTTTATCAGGGGTTCCGTGAATTTGACATGAGCGATCGAGTATGCGGTCCAAACTGGACGAGCCCGGATTGTTTCTTTTGAATGCCTTTTTCCGCTGACCGGATTTCGAGCCTCTGAATCCGGTGTTGACTGACGTGTCTTCAGTGTTTTTGCCAATGTTCTAACGCTTGTGTCTATTGCATCGTGGCTTGTCGTTGCTGTCTCTGGCGTCTGAATCGCCAGAGTCTTTTGGTGTGATGTTGCTGCGAGCCAGCCAACTGTCCTTGCCCCATGTAGAAGCGGGTCATTAGTGTTGTAAGGGCTGCCATGGATTTTGGCTTTTCTTGGCCGAGGTGTCGGGCAAGCCATTCGTCATGGATGTTATGCTTGAAAGCTGCTAAGGCTTCGGCATCCGGACAATCGATAATTTGGTTCTTTTTAGTTAGGAACCGAGTCCAGAATTTCCTGGCCGACTCTCCGGGCTGTTGTGTTATGTGACTTAAGTCATCAACATCCGGCGGTCGCACATAAGTGCCTTGGAAGTTGTCGAGGAATGCATCCTCCAGGTTCTCCCAGCTACCGATGGAGTTTGCTGGTCCCTTGAGTTTTAGTGGGAGATACTTGATGGCGTGTAGATCATCTCTGCGGGCCATGTGAATGTGTAGGAGAAAAATCTTCAATCCATACCGCGGGGTCTGTGGTGCCATCATATGATTCAATGTTTACGGGTTTAAACCCTTCTGGGAATTCATGATCCATTACTTCGTCAGTGAAGCGTAGGGGGTGTGTGGAGCCTCTATGCCGGGCTACATCACGACGCAGTTCGAATGGGTCTGGTCTGTTGTACTCGGCCCAGCCGGACTTTTGTTTAGTGTGTCCCACATGACGGTCATCGTCGCACATTGTGGCGCGCCCCCGTCCGTAGATTGATCTTGACTGTCCTACTTTGTTTTCCAATACATCTCACAGGTCCTTCGTGTAGCCCCCGGACTGCGTGTTTTTGCTTGTTTGGCGACGGGGTGCGGTCTGGACTTCGGGCTTGTAAGCCGCTTTGTCTCGGCCACGGAGTGGCCGGTCAGCCACATCATGCGCTGGTAGCGTGGGCTCTAACACCTCCTCCTCGAGTTGAGGTAGCAACCTACGCTTTGGGTAACTTTTTGTAGGGCGCTCGAGTCCATATTCCTCGGCAGCCAGGACCTCAGTCCATCTATCAGTTAGCAGATCTTGGTCAGCTTGAAGCTGTTGCTGCTTTTTCTTCAGGCTTTTTGCAGTGGCCATAAGCCAGCGCTTGAAGTGCTCCTGCAAGACGGGATCCTCGGGCACGATGAATTCTTCGTCTCCAAGGCTCACTTCGTCTTCGGAGAGAGGAATGTAATTGTCATCCTCTGATTCTCCATCTGTTGCCTGTTCCTTGGGGCTAGTTTGCCCATCTTCCTGCTCGGCCTGCTCGAAGCTGGGATCGGCAGGATTATTTTCGTCTTCGGCACCATCAGGACTATTGTCATCTCTTGTGTCGGTATCGTCATTTTTGCTATGGCGGGGCTTGGAGCGGCGCCTATGACGCCGGTGCCTAGATTGCTTTTCCGGGGGTTTATACTCCGTCGCCTCATCGGCATTCCCTTTATTGGGTGTGTCCACCATATATATGTCATATGATGAGGTGGCTTTCCAGCGCCCAATAGGCGGTGGTTCTTGTTCGTCTCCTGCATCGTCGTCCATACCGTCGATGTCTTCAGAGTCAAAGTCGAGCACGTCGGTTAGGTCAACGACAGTGGCTATTAAGTGGGTGGTGGGTGGGGAACAAATTTCTTCGTCGTCCACTTCCCACTCGAGCCGGATATAGTTCGGCCAAGAGTCTCATGACAGAGAGAGAGAGACTTTAATGAGTTTAGCACGTCACCCAAGGGCGAGTGCTGAAAGATATACGCGGAGGTGAACTCCATGACCGGTGCCCAATCAGATTTGATAGGCACGGGCGTAAGCGGTTCGGATCCTGTAGCCAGAGACGAGTCCGGGGGTCCGAGGGTACCGACCTCATAGGAGGTGGGAGGAGTGTTCGGCTCCAAGGCCGATGAGTGTGCTACCTCCGTGGCGGGTTCCACCCACCCGTCCTTGGATGGCACAATCTGCCCCGGATTGTTTCTCAGAGCGGCTGCAAGCGCGATAACCCAAGTACTGTCGGATGGCAGATCTAGGTCATGCTTGTCGGGACTATCCGGCGCACCTGACATGGGATCGAATCCACTGAAGATCAAGTCTCCATGGATGTCGGATATGTAGTTTAGATTTCCAAACCTGACCTGGTGGCCAGGGGCGTAGCTGTCGATCTGCTCCAGATGGCCAAGCGAATTGGCCCGCAGTGCGAAGCCGTCGAATACGAAGATCTGTTCAGGAGGGAAAACCTCCCCTTGGACTGCGTCGTTGAAGATGATTGAAGGGGCCATCGAGCCTTATCGTGAGGACACAGTGGAACTCTCAATTAAAGCACCAATGTCGGTGTCAAAACCGGTGGATCTCGGGTAGGGGGTCCCGAACTGTGCGTCTAAGGCTAATGGTAACAGGAGGCTGGGGACACGATGTTTACCCAAGTTTGGGCCCTCTCGATGGAGGTAATACCCTACTTCCTGCTTGATTGATCTTGATGATATGAGTATTACAAGAGTTGATCTACCACGAGATCGTAGAGGCTAAACCCTAGAAGCTAGCCTATGATTATGATTGTTCTTGTCCTATGGACTAAATCCTCCGGTTTATATAGACACCAGAGGGGGCTAGGGTTACACAGAGTCAGTTACAGAGAAGGAGATCTACACATCCGAATCGCTAAGCTTGCCTTCCACGCAAAGGAGAGTCCCGTCCAGAAACGAGACGAAGTCTTCAATCTTGTATCTTCATAGTCCAATAGTCCGGCCAAAGTATATTGTCTGGCTGTCCGGATACCCCCTAATCCAGGACTCCCTCAACAACCCCAAGTACATAAGTCCAAGCCAAGACTGCCAAGATTTCCTAGTGCTGCAACAGCCCCAGGATCCTTCAGTATCAATAGCTTCAGAGCCCACAACACCTTCTTTAACTGTGACAAGAATCCCTACTCAAAGCCAAGGATCTCTTCTGATCACTTCTGGAGCCACCAATAGCGCAGCTACTACTCTTGTGTTCTCTACATCCAAGAGTGAATCTTCCTTCACATGCGCCTTGATTGTGAAGATATGCCTGGGCCCCCTTGTCTTGAGGAAGCTATGGATTGCTTTCGTGATGCTAGCCTTCTGGAATTCGTCACAGCCAAAGAGCACTGGAATGAAGAGCTTCAGCTACAATTCTATGCTACTCTTCACATTCGTGGATACAACAGGGATCCAAAGACATGGACCCTTGAGTGGATGTTAGGTGATGTGCATCATGAAGCCAAAGCTCAGGACATCATTGAGCTCACCTCCCTGCCCACTCTAGGTGACTTGTACGAACCTGGTTGTCAGCGCCACACAGAAGGGCTATAGAGCATTTTTCAACGTCATAAACCCAATATGAGTCAGATATTGAGCATGATGAAGCCATTGCCTCGTGATGCAGAATATCTAAAGGAATTCCTTGTTCAGGACCTCGAGTACTTGCCCCGCACAGTTTATCATACTCTCTGGTCAATCAAGGGACATTCTTCTATATCGTCAATGGCATCAAGTTCAACTCCCAGGATTTTTTCATCACACAGCTTGCTGCATCTGGCATTGATCTTTTTGGCTTGAAGTTCTACGCTCCATGGGTGATGCGCCCAATCAAGCTTCATTCAACTGTCAACTATCAGCCTTCTGCACGTAACCATCTGGTTTTCTTGCCTGAGGTTGATCTGTCTATTGAAGCCATCTACCCTGAGCCTGCCAAGGAGCCAATATATCTTCACAATGCTGATCATCAAAGCTTCATGCATCCAATTGAAGGAGTCCATGTTCCGAATGCTGCTGTTCCTGCTTATCCGCTTGCTGGAAATATGCGCCTGCCTCACCGTGCTAATACTGAAGCTACTTCCAGTACAGTTGGACAAAGGCCTCAGAAGCATTCTCGAGTCCTCAATGACCGAGAACTGCTTGTGGCCTTACATCAGAAGCAGGACAAGCACCATGACTGGCTGAAGCATAAAATGCATAGTCTCTTGGTGGATGTCAATCGCATTCGCAATCTGGCTACCAAGAACTCTTTTGTTGCCCATGAGAATGCAAGGCGGTCCTGGAAGAGCCTCACTCTGCTATGTTCTGAAGATGATCTTCAAGCAGATGGCTTCACCGAAAGCTTCAAGTTTTACTCCAGGACTCCTCCAAATGCAAGCTGGCACCATACTCCCTCTCTTGAAGACTCTGAGTATTCATCTTTAGCTGCAACTGTTATTGCCAATGTGGTCGATGAAGAAGATGGCGCCACTTCACCAACCATGTATGCACTGCATATCGACTCTGCACCAGGCCCCTCTGCACCACCAAACTCCAGCAACGACTCTGCTCCATCGTCTGCTCCTTCTAGGAACGAGTAGATGCTCTATGTCTTCAAACCTTTTTGGTCCTTACTGACAAAAGGGGGAGAAGCATATGAGTTGATAGTCTTCAAGCGGGTCCCTATGGGTGGCTGCATTATATTTCTTTTTGCCAAGTCTTACAACTCTCGTCTTTTGATACTTTTGGTTCTCTGAGTTGTAACACTTAAACTTGATGGTCGTCTGCTACTTTATCTTCTATTCTGTGATGCGATGATAAATCCCGCACGAAGTCATTCTGTAGATGTCCATTTTCCATTATGCATATCATTATCTTCTTTACTTGTTCATATGCATAATGCATTGTATTCACACTTTGATGATGGCCTCCACAAAGCAAAACCTGCCATGTGCATTTGCATTCAAACACAAGTCAGTTATATGCACATCTTCAGGGGGAGCCTCGTCTTATGTATGAAGACAATACTCACGACACTAAACTTTCCCATACCTTTATCCCCGTTGAAAACTTCAACCAGTTTGTCATCAATCACCAAAAAGGGGGAGATTGTATGTGCATCTAGTGCCACCCCTAGTTGGTTTTGGAGTATTGATGACTAACTTGGTTGAGGGACTAATGTGTTTGTGACAATTGCAGGATACCACATGTAGTAGTCCCATATTGATTCGGTTTACCTACCAGAGATGACCCCTAAAAATGTGTGAAGACATTGAAGACATTAAAGGAGTCCATGTTCAGAATGCTGCTGTTCCTGCCTATCCGCTTGCTGGCAATGTGCGTCTGCCTCACCGTGCTAATACCGAAGCCACTGCCAGTACAATTTCTCAAAGGCCTCAGAAGCGTTTTCGAGTCCTCAATGATCGAGAACTGCTTGTGGCCTTACATCAGAAGCAGGACAAGCACGATGGCTGGCTGAAGCGTCAAATGCATAGTCTCTTGGTGGATGTCAATCGCATTCGCAATCTGGCTATCAAGAACTCTTTTGTTGCCCATGAGAATGCAAGGCGGTCCTGAAAGAGCCTCACTCTGCTATGTTCTGAAGATGATCTTCAAGCAGATGGCTTCACTGAAAGCTTCAAGTTTGACTCCAGGCCTCCGCCTAATGCAAGTTGGCGCCGTACTCCCTCTCTTGAACACTCCGAGTATTCATCTTCGTCTGCAACTGTTTTTTCCAATGTCGTCGATGAAGAAGATGACGCCACTTCACCAACCATGTATGCACTGCATATCGACTCTGCACCGGGCCCCTCTGCACCACAAAACTCCAGCAATGACCCTGCTCCACCGTCTGCTCCTTCTGGGAACGAGTAGATACTCTATGTCTTCAAACCTTGTTGGTCATTACTGACAAAAGGGGGAGAAGCATATGAGTTGATAGTCTTCAAGGGGTCCTTATGGATGGCTGCATTATTTTTGCCAAGTATTACAACTCTCGCCTTTTGATACATTTGGTTCTCTGAGTGTAACACTCAAACTTGATGGTCGTCTGCTACTTTATCTGCTATTCTGTGATGCGATGATAAATCCCGCATGAAGTCATTCTGCAGAGCTCCATTTTCCATTATGCATATCTGTATCTTCTTTACTTGCTTATATGCATAATGCATTGTCTTCACACTTTGATGATGGCCTCCACAAAGCAAAACCTGCCATGTGCATTTGCATTCAAACGCAAGTCATCTATATGCACATCTTCAGGGGGAGCTAACGGTGTCCTGGACTAGGGGGTACTCACCACGTCGTCTCCCAATCAGTTGGATTGGGCCGAGGACCCCCATGGCCGTATACTCATGGGCCAGTTCGGACAACCCCTGCCGCATACAAGGAAGACTCCACAAGACTTGGCACCCAAGACGAGGACTCTCCTAAACCCTAGGCCTCCGGTGTGTTATATAAACCGAGGCCAGGCTAGTCAATAGACAATCTCATATTCATTACTACAATCTCATAGTAGATACGTGTACTCTGTACTACACCCATATGAATACAATCAAAAGCAGCATGTAGGGTATTATCTCATCAAGAGAGCCCGAAGCTGGGTAAAACCCCGTGTCTATGTTACCATCGCTCCAAGACGCCTAGCTTAGGACCCCTACTACGAGATCCGCCGGTTTTGACACTGACATTGGTGTTTTCATTGAGAGTCTGCTGGGTGATTGTCACAGATCGATGGGATGATCAGGTGATATTTTTCAGTCGGATCTGCTTTATGTAAATTTTATCTCCTGCAAAATTGTTGTTGCCACATTGTGCTATTTGTTTGCGGACAGATCGGATTAATAAAATTTCGGCGGCAGCAATTCTGTTCGCCGTCTGGTGGTACTTCGAATCCGGGCTACCTTGCGTACGCGGCGACCCAGCTGAGGATACCGTCTGCCCGTACTGCGCATGTTGCATAGTGGAGGCTGGCCGGCTGGTAGGTGCCCAGATCGGCGCCAATAGGGAGGCTCTCTCCCTCCTCTTTCCTTTTTTTATGTGCTAAGTGCTTACTCGTCGCCTGCTACTTCCGACCGAACATGCATAAGACAAATCCTAATGTACTAGTATTGGTAATACTAGTACTAATTTGCAGCACATTTTTCAAGGTTTTGATTGATTAAAGGTGGAGCTGGTTTTGCATGCGTACGATAGTTGATGTCAAGGGAACAACAAGGCCTGCATCACCACGTCCCAAGCAGCCACGCCATGATTTTTTATGTCAAAGTGATGAACAGTACGACCCGTCCTGGCATTTTTTATGTTAGCATGCAATTGACTTACACCACGCATTACCTGGCGCAACGACGCCCATTGGGTCCAAAGAGAGTTCGGCTCAGCGCAACCACAGGGAGATTTGACCTCCTTTTTTCCTTTCTCCCTTTATATTATTCAATTAAGCAGGTAATGGACTTTGACTGCGTCACGTGGTCTCTTCGGCAAGCCGACACCGTCGTCCCAATTGGCATAAATCGGCTCGCATGATCAACTTGTTGGTCGCATTGCCATACCGACGTGTTCGGTTGCCTCGGAGACTGCAACATCGCCAAGAAAGCTCTACCTCATCGAGTGTTCGACGCACATGCCATATTTCTTTTATTACTCACTTTGCATAAATCATTTATTATGCAACAATTTTTTATTATTAGTATTATCTCCGGTTTGCACTATTTTTCTACACAGGAAAACGATCTGGGTCGGGCAGTGTTGCCACCTCGGCATACTGACATACTACGTCATCTCGGCTGGACGGGGGGCATCATCAACACTTTGTTACCCCACGCCGGGAACTTCAGTGTCACCCTGTCGGCCTGCATTGGTCGTACTATGTCACCACTTTGAATTGCCGAGCTCTTCGCTCCGTCACCTCGGGACCGGCTTGGGGGCTGGGACCTTGTCCCGCCGTAAGCTCGGACCGCGTCATCAATGCCGAACACATTAACCAGCTAAGTCGCTTTCATGCTCAAAGTTTTAAAATTTTAAATTTTGTTCGGTCCGACCAAGCACTATACTTTTTTTAGCAAAAAGTTTTTTGTGAAAAACTTCCTTGTCCAAACTTTGTTTCTGACACACGAATTCAAATACTCTGTTTACTTGGGGGCTCCCTTGCTGGAGCTTTTTCCTCTTGCATATGATTATACTTGTACAGCTTCGTTCCTTGTTCATGTATTACGCCACAATATGCACCATATTGACCTAAGTGATTTGCAAGCTGGGTTGCCTTTCTCCTCTGTTTACCCCTACGTTCCCGGTTGTTTGGCTAGGGCGTAAAGGGAGCACCTATCCGATTGTCACGATCGGGTCACCCGAGCCGGACCTCGGAATTGGTGAAGCCGAAAGCTAGCACTCTTACTGTTTTCAATAATGGTCGGCACACAACGGAACTCATGAGTACAAAAAATCTATTGCACAAGTCTCATAGTGAGCAACCGAAGAAAGGTATCGGTGGGGGTACTATTTTCTTCGAAGATGTTTCTTACACTTCATCGGTAATATAGCATAAGTTCCTTGAGCGCGCTTTGTCTGTTACAGCCTTATGGCCTGATTGCTTGCTTATCGGAAACACCGTCGATATTCACGACAGGGGGAGTACATAACACTTTTCGGTCCTTGACCGAAGAGGGAGAAGCCGACGGCCGGTTAAGACGCGTATAAAGTTCGGGTGAACACATATATGATATAAGTACTTCGGTACATACAATCATTATACATAAAATTCTTTTACCCAAGTCACTCGGGGGCTCTTAAATTTATGTGAGCTGTTTTATAGTAAGTGTTCTTCTTCTTAGTCATTGCAAAGTCTTTTTCTATCACTCATTTTTTTGACGCCAGTGTGTGGTCAATAGCTAGGGAGCCTAATTTCCCTCTCAAAGCTGCTAAAGTTTGCTAAACTGGCCTAACGAGAAGTACTCCGCCTTCGGGATAGGAGGTTGAAGCCATAGGCTGACCCGCTTGAAGTCTTGAGATAGGGTGTGTCATGTTAAAGCACGACAGAAGCACAATTATTTTTTTAAGACCAATTTTCTAATTGGCACCGAACAATTGATCTAGTTCAGACGTCGAGTTTTTACTGAAGTTTTTTTTTGGTTTTCCAATCCTGTGGAACTTTTCAACTATTTGTGTGTTTTCCGCATAAGTCTCGCATTGCAACGCCGGACACCTTTAGAGATTCGTCAAAAATTCTCGGATATTGCTATATATGCATCAGTTTCGAATTGTGTCTTTGGTCAATAGTTGGGTTGCCCGGCTCCTATGCTTGCCTCCTACATTCCGCTTTGTTCGGCTAGGTGTGCAAAGGGAGAACCACTGCGATTGTGCTTCCAGCTCGCATGGTTAAGCACCTCAGTGGAGAAAGCTGAAAACTGACTGTCACAATACGCGTAAACTGGTCAGCGGTCCGATGACTGTATTAAATGACAGGACATTCATAACATTGGCCGAAGTGTTTACGGCTTGACCTCGGCTGTCACCGAACACTAACCGGGGGGCTACTTGCTAGCCTCCCAACTTTAAGCTCCTATGACTAAGTGAAAGTTATAAAGCCCGCATATCTGATTGCCTCGTTTCCGCCAACACAACCGCCTTCGGGCACCGAGATGTCGGCTAAGGGTTGTTTTGTTATTTCGTAAACACCCTGCATAGCATCTACAAGGGGGTAGAAGCCGACGATGGGCCACTTTCAAATTATAAACGGTCGCAACGGAAGTAAAAATTTGGGTTCATTTAGACCACAGAGTTTGGAAGTTTTACCTGAACTAAATCCTCAGTACTTTCCTCCCACGTTGATCAGAGCCGAGGTTTCATGATCATGCTTAGCATGACAACCCAAAGAAAGGAACCGATAGCGGGACTATTTTCTTTGAATGATGTTTCTTATGTTAAACGATAAATATAACATGTCTCTCTGCGTACCTTTGTTTATAAAACCGTATGGCCGGATTGCATTGTTTGCCGTGAATCTTTGCCCTTGTAAAGGCTTTATAAAGTAGGACAAACACCCCTTGGCTGCTGGTCGAGGAGGTTGAAGCCGATGGTCGGTCAACAAAGTTTTGTATAATGCGGATCCGAGCATTAATGACGTAAAGTACTTGGATACATAGAGTGATTACACATAATTTGTGATTTTACTATGGATATCGATCCTTAATTCGGCCTCCCGTGTTTGCATTAATGCTCGGGGGCTACTAGGCTTCGGGCTTATTATTTACAAATATTAAAGGGGTACATCGATCCCCTGATCTGGTGTTGCCACCCGACCAGTGTCTCGGGGGCTACTGCATTGACAATCCAATGCAGAAAATTTAAATGCAATATAGTATTCGAGGAGATTATTATCCTCAGGTTGGTCAGCCGCACCCATCCGGAGTCTCGAGGACTTTGCACACCACGTTTCTATTCCTAAGTATGCTGCCAAGCTGGGAATTGATCCTCAGGCTGATTTTATGAATCGACCTGAGTCTCAGGGCCTACTAGAGTCAGCGGTTTGATTTTTTCCTTCAGGTGCATTCCGGATATTAGGCCAACACGCACCTTGAGGGCTACTGGATATACATCTAGGTAGAGATTACATTGCATAAATCAGAATTAAATTCATAAAAATCAGCCCATGGCCGAGGTGGTGCACCACCTCGGATACAGTCCGGCGTTGGTGCTCGACTACAATAGACACCCCGGAAGCAGTCTGGCATATAGCTCGGACGCTAGTGGCTGGCTCCGTAGAGGGCATTTCCGACATTAAGCTCGGCTAAACTCCTTCAACTTTTTTGAACCAAGGTGATCTATGACACCTCAGATACAGTCTGGCATTGGAGCTTGGACATAGTCCGGCATTTGGAGCTCGGATACAGCCCGGCGTTGGGGCTTGGACATAGTCCGGCGTTGGAGCTTGGACATAGTCCGACATTGGAGTTCGGATACATTCCGGTGTTGCATCTCGGAAGCGGTCCGACGTTGGTGCTCGGCTGCTAAAGATACCTCGAATGCAGTCCGGCGTTCGAGCTCGGACACAAGAGGACGTTGCCGCTCGGGAACAACTTCAAACCCGAGGTATGGCATAAAAATAACAAGGCATTGATAAAGGCCAAAAACTTAAAGGGGCTCCTTAGATACCCGACGTGTGAACTCTTCAGATGCACTTCGGTGATCCTCAAGATCGAAGATGAGAAGATTTGTTGAACCAGTTTTCAAGACCGACGACCAAAGATGAGTAACAATTCGGAAGAATCAAGGAGCGTCCCCAACTTGAAGACCGGTTCAGGGGGCTACTGACGGTGTCTTGTACTAGGGGGTACTCACCACGTCGTCTCCCGATCAGTTGGATTGGGCCGAAGACCCCCATGGCCGTATACTCATGGGCCAGTTCGGACAACCCCTGCCGCATACAAGGAAGACTCCACAAGACTTGGCGCCCAAGACGAGGACTCTCCTAAACCCTAGGCCTCCGGTGTGTTATATAAACCGAGGCCAGGCTAGTCAATAGACAATCTCATATTCATTACTACAATCTCATGGTAGATACGTGTAATCTGTACTACACCCATATGAATACAATCAAAAGCAGCATGTAGGGTATTATCTCATCAAGAGAGCCCGAAGCTGGGTAAAACCCCGTGTCCATGTTACCATCGCTCCAAGACGCCTAGCTTAGGACCCCTACTACGAGATCCACCTGTTTTGCCACCGACAGGAGCCTCGTCTTATGTGTGAATTCAATACTCACAACACTAAACTTTCACATACTTTTATCCCCGTTGAAAACTTCAACCAGTTTGTCATCAATCACCAAAAAGGGGGAGATTGTAAGTGCATCTAGTGCCACCCCTAGTTGGTTTTGGAGTATTGACGACAAACTTGGTTGAGGGACTAATGTGTTTGTGAGAATTGCAGGATAACACAGGTAGTAGTCCCATATTGATTAGGTTTACCTACCAGAGATGACCGCTAAAAATGTGGGAAGACATTGAAGACAATGGTGGTCTATGAAGACAGTCACATTAAAGACTATGACAGGAGAAGACATCACGTGAAGACTATGGAGTGCTAAGACATAGTAGTTTCATAGTTTCCTTTTCTTCTTTGTTGAGTCATAGGAACCACCGTACTGTTAAGTGGGGTCCAAGTGAACAAATTCAGAGTGACTGATGTGAATCTCAACCAAATCCTATGTCTTCAAGCGAAGACAATGAGAGAAAATCTTATCCAGAGCTGGATAAGTCAGCTTGGCTTGTAGCCCAAGCTAAGCTGCCATGTGTGTTTGAAATCTGACCGTTGGACATGTGCCAGTTCCTTAGTGACCCAGGGTCATTTTGAAAAAATCAGGTCGGGTTGCCTCCTGGCTATAAATAGCCCACCCCCTACAACATAAATCGGTGGCTGCTCAGAGTTTGTGCACGGCTTTTGTCATTTGAGAGCAACCCACCTCCGAAGCCTTTGAGAGAGAATCCTTGCAAGGATAAAGCCCTAAACACCCAGAGCCAAAGAGTGTTAGGCATCACTGAAGTCTTTCTGTCCCCGTGATCTGAAGACTTATTACACTTGAGGACTGTGAATCCTCCAGCCGGTTAGGCATCGCGTTCTGAGCATCCAAGAGTCATGGTGGATTTCCAGTGAACGAAGTTTGTGAAGGTTTGGGAGTCTCCCTTGAAGACTTACCAGAGTGATTGGGCGAGGACTAAGTGTTCTTAGCTCAAGGGGAATAAGGTGAAGACACGGTCTTCTAAGTTGAATCTCAGCCTCCCTAACCAGACGTACAGTTGTCACAACAACTAGAGCTGGTCGAACAAATCCCTTGTCCTCTCTGAGCAACTGGTTCTATCCTACCTCTCTCACCTTACTTACAGTTTGTCTTCGTGAAGTCTTTGCCTGCTTGCCTGATCTGTTTGACTTCACTGTGAGAAGACTGTTGTCTGTTTGGCTTCATACTATCTTCCATCCTGATCCATACTACCTAGCTGCTTATAGTCTTTGTGCTTTCACTATATTGCTTACTTGACTATGGCTTGTCTAATGTAGTCTACCTTCCGCTGCATATCAATAGGGTCATTTATATTGTTTGTCTTCGAAACACCCTTGTTTTGAAGACTTTCATAAAAACCGCCTATTCACCCCCCTCTAGTCGAATACTAGCACTTTTAGTTATCCTATGATTTAGTTGAATAAAGTTTAGTAATGATCTCCTTTCAAGTGTCTGCTTAGTGATCTATCTATATATGTAATCATGTTCGAGATGTATAATAAAGTTTAGTTTGAGTTTTTTTTTCTGTATTTCCTTGTTGCATTCAAATAAAAGAAATAAATAAATGAAAGAGATCATATGCTAATCTTATGGTAAGTAATGACATCACTTAAGGAAAAGTATAAGTGGTAAATTTTGTTGGAAATAGATAAGCATAGCATTGATCAATGATGCAACTCATGAAAGAATTAATAAGGGACGATAATATTCACATGCAAATATACCATCTTAGACATCTTTTATGATTGTGAGTCCCCATTTAATATTATATGTCAAAATTGTTGACATTGGACAAGGAAGACAATGTAATGATTTATGTTTGTTCACATCCACATAGAAGTTATATTTTTATAGATCCTTCAACATTGGTGCTTGCTCAATATCTTTGCTAGCCAAAAACTCCGCACTAAGTAGAGATAGTACTTGTGCATCCAAAAAACCCTTAAACCCAAAATCTTATTTTGAGAGTCCACCATACCTACCTAGGTATTGAGTAATATCCTTCAAGTAAGTTGTCATCGATGCAATAAGGCAATAAAAATTGCTTCTAAATGTGTTGGATCATTTAGTGTAAGAGAAAATTGAGCGTTGTACGAACTTGTGATGGCAAAGTAATAAAAGCAATGAACTGCATAATAAAGGTTGCTATCATAAGGGGCAATATAATGTGACATTCTTTTACATTAAGGGGTTTGGCATACAAACCAAAAGCACATGGCAACCTCTGCTTCCCTCTACGATGGGCCTATCTTTTACTTTTATGTATGTACTTCTATGCAAGAGTCAAAGTATTCTTCCCCATTTCTTTTGCAAGCATCATGTGGTGAGGAAAGATCTAGGCACATATATCCAGTTGGATATGAGTGAGCATGAGTAATTATTGTTGACATCACCCTTCAGATGAATACGTTGGGAGGCGAAATTATAAACCCCAATCTTTCTATGTGTCCGATTGAAACATTTTGCTCATGGGTATGCTGTGAGTGTTAGCAATCATAGAATATTAAATGATGGTTGAGTATGTGGACTTGCCAAAAGGCTCCGATACGTGACCCTTCCTGAAAATATGATAAATTGTAGTTGCAAAGTTTACCGAGAACATAGTTTGTTGGTTTTCAATAGAGTTTATGCTTTATACTTCAATGTTGTGATAAATTGTTACTTGTTCATGATAAGTTATATGATAAAAGGTGTATGATAAAGTTTTATGATTAAGTTTGTTGATGTTATGGTAATAAGCATGATGCTACTATGTCCGTATTTTGTTTTGTCGACACCTCTCTCTCTAAGCATGTGGACATATTTTTCGATATCGGTTTTTCACTTGAGGACAAGCTTGGGGGAGTCAATACGTCCATTTTGTATCATTATTTCCTACTATTATTTATAATATTTTTATGCATAATAATGCTTGATGGAATAATTCTAATGCCTTTTCTGTCATAATATGCAAGGTTTACACAAAGAGGGAGAATACGGGCAGCTGGAATTCTGGACCTGAAAAAGCTATGCACATCTCCACATGAGCTGAAAATTTATGGAGAATTATTTTGGAATATATAAAAAATACTGGAGCAAATAACTATCGGAGGGGGGCCACCTGGTGAGCACAAGACATTAGGGCGCGTCAGGCCCCCAGGCGCGTCCTGGTGGGTTGTGCTCAGCCCAGCCCACCTCCGGTGCCCATCTTCTGGTATATAGGGCACTTTGACCTAGAAAAAAAATAAGGAGATGACTTTCAGGATGGAGCGCCGCCGTCTTGGGGCGGAACTTGGGCAGGAGCACTTTTGCCCTCCGGCGGAGCAATTCCACTGGGGGAGCTTCCCTCCCGAAGGGGGAAATCGAAGCCATCGTCATCACCAACAACCCTCTCATCTTTGGGAGGCCAATCTTCATCAACGTCTTCAACAATATCATCTCCTCTCAAACCCTAGTTCATCTCTTGTGTTCAATCTTTGTACTGGAACATCAGATTGGTGCCTGTGGGTGACTAGTAGTGTTGATTACATCTCATAGTTGATTACTATTTGGTTTATTTGGTGGAAGATTATATGTTCAGATCCATTATGCTATTTAATACCCCTCTGATCTTGAGCATGATTATCTTTTGTGAGTAGTTACTTTTGTTCTTGAGGTCACAGAAGAAGTCATGTTGCAAGTAATCATGTGAACTTGATATGTGTTTGATATTTTGATGATATGTATGTTGTGATTCCCTTAGTGGTGTCATGTGAACGTCGACTACATGGCACCTCACCATATTTGGGCCTAAGGAAATTCATTGTGGAGTAGTTATTAGATGATGGGTTGCTAGAGTGACAGAAGCTTAAACCCTAGTTTATGCGCTACTTCGTAAGGGACTGATTTGGATCCAAATGTTTAATGTTATGGTTAGATTTTATCTTAATACCTTTCTCATAGATGCGGATGCTTGCGAGGGGGGTAATCATAAGTGGGAGGTTTGTTCAAGGAAGAACAACACCCAAGCACCGGTCCACCCACATATCAAATTATCAAAGTAGTGAACACGAATCAAACCAACATGATGAAAGTGACTAAATGAAATTCCCGTGTAGCCTCAAGAACCCTTTTCTTAATATAAGAGACCGTTTTGGCCTGTCATTTGCCACAAAAGTATTGGTCTACCTTGTTGCACTTTACTTAATGTTACCTTTACTTGACCATTACAAATTATCTTACTATCAAACTACATGTTACCGACTATTTCAGTGCTTGCAGAAAATACCTTGCTGAAAACCACTTGTCATTTCCTTCTGCTTCTCGTTGGGTTCAACACTCTTACTTATCTAAAGGACTACGATTGATCCGCTATACTTGTGGGTCATCACTAACCTATTGACATAGTGTGCAGTGCCACTTGTTGTTTTTTGCTTGTTTTTCACTTCGCAGAATATCAGTACCAAAAGAAGTCCAAATGCCACAATTTTTTTTGGAGATTTTCTTGGACCAGAAGATAACTTGGGAGCCAAGGAAGCACCATAGGGAGGCCTGTGGGGCCCACAACCCACTAGGGCGCGCCAGAGGCCCCCGTAGCGCCCAGGTGGGTGGTGGGGCCCATGGGAGTCTCCTCCACCACCTCTCAGCTCTATAAATTCTCAGATAATCCAGAAACCCTAGGAGAGTGATACATCTCAAATGTATCTATAATTTTTGATTGTTCCATGCTATTCTATTATCTGTTTTGGATGTTTTATATGCATTGATATGCTATTTCATACTATTTTTGGAACTAACCTATTATCTTAGAGCCCAGTGTGCCAGTTTTTGTTTTTTCCTTGTTTTTAAGCTTCGCAGAGAAGGAATACCAAACGGAGTCCAAACGGAATAAAACCTTTGTGAATATTATTCTTGGACTAGAAGACACCCAGGAGACTTGGAGATCAAGTTGGAAGAGCCACGAGGAGGCCACAAGGGGGAAGGGCGCTCCCAGGGGCTAGGGCTTGCCCCCGTACCTTGTGGGCCCCTCATGACTCCCTGACCTAATTGTTTGTCCTATATATTCACATATATCCCCAAACCACCAGAAGCATCCACGAAAACACTTTTCCACCTCCACATCCTTCTGTTCCCGTGAGATCCCATCTAGGGGCATTTTCCGGCATCCTGCCATAGGGGGATTCGATCATGGAGTGCTTCTACATCAACTCT
Source organism: Triticum aestivum (assembly GCF_018294505.1). Classification (NCBI taxonomy): domain Eukaryota; kingdom Viridiplantae; phylum Streptophyta; class Magnoliopsida; order Poales; family Poaceae; genus Triticum; species Triticum aestivum. Next base: position 502,602,458 of record NC_057801.1, on the reverse strand, counting down.
ATTGCCCTTCCGATGAAGCGTGGGTAGTTTACCTCAGACATATGGGTCCATAGCTAGTAGCTAGATGGCTTATTTTCTCTCTTTGATTCTCAATACCATGTTCTCCTCAATGTTCTTGGAGATCTATCCGATGTAATCTTCTTTTGCGGTGTGTTTGTCGAGATCCGATGAATTGTGGATTTATGATAAGCTTATCTATGAATATTATTTGAATCTTCTTTGAATTCTTATATGCATGATTTGATATCTTTGTATTTCTCTTTGAATTATCAGTTTAGTTTGGCCAACTAGATTGGTTTTTCTTGCAATGAGAGAAGTGCTTAGCTTTGGGTTCAATCTTGCGGTGTCCTTTCCCAGTGATATTAAGGGCAGCAAGGGACGTATTGTATTGTTGCCATCAAGGATAAAAAGACGGGGTTTGCATCACATTGCTTGAGTTTATTTCTCTACATCATGTCATCTTACTTAATGTGTTATTCTGTTCTTCATGAACTTATTACTCTAGATGCAGGCAGGAGTCGGTCGATGTGTGGAGTAATAGTAGTAGATGCAGGCAGGAGTCGGTCTACTTGACACGGACGTGATGCCTATATTTCATAATCATTGCCTTAGATATCATCATAACTTTGCACTTTTCTATCAATTGCTCGATAGTAATTTGTTCACCCACCGTATTATTTGCTATCTTGAGAGAAGCCTCTAGTGAAACCTATGGCCCCGGGGTCTATTTTCCATCATATAAGTTTTCGATCTACTATTTTGCAATCCTTTACTTTCTGATCTATAAATAAAAAATACAAAAAATATTTACTTTACGTTTTGTTTAGTTTCATCTATCTCTATTATATCTCACTTTTGCAAGTGACCGTGAAGGGATTGACAACCCCTTTATCGCCTTGGGTGCAAGTTGTTTGATTGTTTGTGCAGGTATTGGTGATTTGTGCATTGTCTCCTACTTGATTGATACCTTTGTTCTCTAACTGAGGGAAATACTTATCTCTACTTTGCTGCATCACCCTTTCCTCTTCAAGGAAAAAACCAACGCAAGCTCAAGAAGTAGCAGAGAGTCAATGAAACTCAATTCCAGCCACCGCAAGTTCCAGAACCACGAGATCCAATCTAGAGCCCTATTCAGGCACTCTGCCTGTTGGGAAACGTAGCATGCAATTTCAAAAAAATTCCTACGCTCATGCAAGATATATCTAGGAGATGTATAACAACAAGATGGGAGAGTATGTCCATGTACCCTCATAGACCAAAAACGGAAGCGTTAGCTTAACACGGTTGATGTAGTTGAACGTCTTCTCAATTCAACCGATCAAGCACTGAACGTACGGCACCTCCGAGTTCTGCACACGTTCAGCTCGATGACGTCCCTCGAGCTTTTGATCCAGCAGAGGGTCGAAGTAGTAGATGAGTTCCGTCAGCACGACGGCGTGGTGACGGTGATGTGATCCGTGCATGGCTTTGCCTAAGCACAATGACAATATGAGTGGAGGAGTAAACGGTGGAGGGCGGCACCGCACACGGCTAAGAACAAATGATGTGACTAGAGGTGCCCCCCGCCCCCGTATATAAAGGAGGGAGAGGGGAGGAGGCTGGCCCTAGCGCGCACGCCATGGAGGGGAGTCCTACTAGGACTCCTAGTCCTAGTCGCCCCCTTCCTTCTAGCGGAGGGGGAAAGGGGCAAAGAGAGGGAGAGGGAGAAGGAAAGTGGGGCCGCGCCCCCTGTCCTAGTCCAATTCAAACTCCCCAAGGGGGGGGGGCACCTCCTTGTGACCTACCTTGCCTCTCCTCTATGGCCCATGAGGCCCATTACTTCCCCCGGGGGGTTCTGGTAACCACTTGGTCCTCCGATAAATTCCCGAAACACTCTAGAACCATTCCGGTGTCTGAATATCACCTTCCAATATATCAGTCTCTACCTATTGACCATTTTGAAACTCCTCGTCATGTTTGTGATCTCATCCGGGACTCCGAACAACCTTTGGTCACCAAAACACATAACTCATATAATGCATATCGTCATCGAACATTAAGCGTGCGGACCCTATGGGTTCGAGAACTATGTAGACATGACAGAGATACCTCTCCGGTTAATAACCAAACGCGGAACCTAGATGCTCATATTGGTTCACACACATTCTACAAAGATCTTTATCGGTCGAACCGCAATGTCAACATACGTTATTCTCTTTGTCATCGTATGTTACTTGCCCGAGATTTGATCGTCAGTATCTTCATACCTAGCTCAATCTCGTTATCGGCAAAGTCTCTTTACTCGTTCCATAGTGCATCATCCCGCAACTAACTCATTAGTCACATTGCTTGCAAGCCTTCATATGATGTGCATTACCGAGAGGGCCCAGAGATACCTCTCTGATACTCGGAGTGACAAATCCAATCTTGATCTATGCCAACCCAACAAACACCTTCGGAGATACCTATAGAGCATCTTTATAATTACCTAGTTACGTTGTGACGTTTGATAGCACACAAGGCATTCCTACAGTGTCTGGGAGTTGCATAATCTCATAGTCGGAGGAATATGTATTTGACATGAAGCAAGCAGTAGCAATAAAACTGAATGATCATTATGCTAAGCTAACGGATGGGTCTTGTCCATCATATCATTCCACTAATGATGTGATCTCGTTCATCAAATGACAACTCATGTCCATGGCTAGGAAACTTAACCATCTTTGATCAACGAGCTAGTCTAGTAGATGCATACTAGGGACATGATGTTTTGTCTATGTATATACACATGTATCAAGTTTCTGGTTAATACAATTCTAGCATGAATAATAAACATTTATAATGAATAAGGGAATAAAATAATAACAACTTTATTATTACCTCTAGGGCATATTTCCTTCAGTCTCCCACTTTCACTAGAGTCAATAATCTATATTACATTGTAATGAATCTAACACCCATGGAGTCTTGGTGCTGATCATGTTTTGCTCGTGGAAGAGGCTTAGTCAACGGGTCTGCCACATTCAGATCTGTATGTATTTACAAATCTCTATGTCTCCCTCCTTAACCAAATCTCGGATGGATTTGAAGCATCTCTCGATGTGTTTGGTCTTTTGTGAAATCTGGATTCCTTCGCCAAGGCAATTGATCTAGTATTGTCACAAAAGATTTTCATTGGACCCGATGCACTAGGTATTACACCTAGATCGGATATGAACTCATTCATCCAGAATCCTTCATTTGTTGCTTCCGAAGCTGCTATGTACTCCGCTTCACACGTAGATCCCACCACGACGCTCTGCTTGGAACTGTACCAACTGACAGCTCCACCATTCAATAAAAATACGTACCCGGATTGTGACTTAGAGTCATCCGGATCAGTGTCAAAGCTAGTGTCGACATAACCACTTACGACAAGCTCTTTGTCACCTCCATAAACGAGAAACATATCCCTAGTCCTTTTGAGGTACTTTAGGATGTTCTTGACCGCTGTCTAGTGATCCACCCCAGGATTACTTTGGTACCTCCTTGCTAAACTTATAGCAAGGCACACATCAGGTCTGGTACAAAACATAGCATACATGATAGACCTTATGGCTGAGGCATAGGGAATGACTTTCATTTTCTCTCTATCTTCTGCAGTGGTCGGGCATTGAGTCTGACTCAACTTCACACCTTGTAACACAGGCAAGAACCCTTTCTTTACTGATCCATTTTGAACTTCTTCAAAACTTAATCGAGGTATGTGCTTTGTGAAAGTCCTATTAAGCATCTTGATCTATCTCTATAGATCTTGATGCCCAATATATAAGCAGCTTCACCGATGTCTTTCATTGAAAAACTCTTATTCAAGTATCCTTTTATGCTATCTAAAAATTCTACATCATTTCCAATCAACAATATGTCATCCACATATAATTTTAGAAATGCTATAGAGCTCCCACTCACTTTATTGTAAATACAAGCTTCTCCAAAAGTCTGTATAAAACCATATGCTTTGATCTCCTCATCAAAGCGTATATTCCAATTCCGAGATGCTTGCACCAGTTCATGAATGGATCACTGGAGCTTGCACAGTTTTAGCACCTTTAGGATCGACAAAACCTTCTGGTTGCATCATATACAACTATTCTTTAAGAAATCCATTAAGGAATGCAGTTTTGACTACCATTTGCCAGATTTCATAATCATAAAATGTGGCAATTGCTAACATGATTCAGACAGACTTAAGCATCGCTACGGGTGAGAAAGTCTCATCATAGTCAACTCCTTGAACTTGTCAAAAACCTTTTGCAACGAGTCGAGCTTTATAGATAGTAACATTACCATCAGCGCCAGTCTTCTTCTTGAAGATCCATTTATTCTCTATGGGTCGCCGATCTTCGAGCAAATCCACCAAAGTCCATGATACGTCTCCAACGTATCTACAATTTATGAAGTATTCATGCTATTATATTATCCATCTATGATGTTTTATATGCATTTATATCTCATTTTATATGAATTTTGGGACTAACCTATTAACCTAGAGCCCAGTGCCAGTTTCTGTTTTCTCCTTGTTTTAGTGTTTTATAGAAAAGGGATACCAAACGGAGTCCAATTGGCGTGCCAATTTCTGGACCAAAAGAAGACCACACAACATCGGAGTTGGGCCAGAGGAGTCCCGGGCTGCCCACGAGAGTGGGGAGCGCCCCCCCCCCTAGGGCGCGGCCCCCTATATCGTGGACAACCCGGAGGCCCCCTTGACGTGAAACCAACGCCAAATATTCCTATAAATACAGAAACCTTCGGGAATTAACCTAGATCGGGAGTTCCGCCGCCACAAGTCTCTGTAGCCACGAGAAATAAATCTAGGCCCTCTCCGGCACCCTGCCGGAGGGGGCCATCATCACCGGAGGCCATGGAGGAGGATCTCGGAGGGGCCATCATCGCCATGAAGGCCACGGACCAGAGGGGAAAAGCCATGGAGGAGGAAGCACAAGGAGAGACTCTCTTGGTGGCACCAGAGTGCCATCGGGAGGGGAATCATCGCCGCGGTGATCGTCTTCATCAACATCACCATCATCATCACCATCCTCATCTCTTTTACGCGGTCCACTCTCCCACACCCCGCTGTAATCCCTACTTGAACATGGTGCTTTATGCTACATATTATGATCCAATGATGTGTTGCCATCCTATGATGTTTTGAGTAGATATCTTTTGTCCTTGAGTTGATTGGTGATCTAGATTGGTACGAGTTGTATGTTTTATTTTGGTGCTGTACTACGGTGCCCTCCGTGTCGCGCAAGCGTGAGGGATTCCCGCTGTAGGGTGTTGCAATACGTGCATGATTCACTTATAGTGGGTTGCGTGAGTGACTGAAACACAAACCCGAGTAAGGGGGTTGTTGCGTATGGGATAAAAGGGGACTTGATGCTTTAATGCTATGGTTGGGTTTTTACCTTAATGATCTTTAGTATTTGCAGATGCTTGATAGAGTTCCAATCATAAGTGCATATGATCCAAGGATAGAAAAGTATGTTAGCTTATGCCTCTCCCTCATATGAAATTGCAATGACGACTATCGATATTGTTAACAATTGCCTAGGATAATTCCACACACCGATCCACCATTATTCCACACTTGCTATTTATATTATTTAGTATTATATTCTAACTTTATGATAACAGCACCTACTTTTATATTTTAGCTCTCCGGTATCATACAAAGTTATCCTCTTTATACCCACAACACAGTTTTATTTCTTGTTTCTAGTGGGAAGCAAACGTTTGGTGCACGTAGAGTCGTATCAGTGGCAGATAGGGCTTGAGAGAATATTGATCTTACCTTTAGCTCCTTGTGGGTTTGACACTCCATACTTATCACTTCCACCTTTGGGAATTGCTACGATGATTCCCTGCACTTGGGGATTATCAAGCTCTTTTCTGGCGCCGTTGTCGGGGAGCAATAGCGTGGGGTTGATATTCTCGTGTGTGCTTGTTTTCTTTCTTCACTTAGTAGATTTTGTTTTTCCTTTTTTGTTTCTGTTTAGTTGTGGGTGAAACATACAATTTTTTTTTAAAAGAATGAAAATACCAAAAAATATTTACTTGCCTCTCATGCTTAAAAAAGTTTTTCAAAAAGAGAAGTGATTGGAAAGTTATGCATTGAAGAAGTGAGGGTCGACCTTGAGCACTTGTGTTCATGCTCACGGAAACAATGTAGAATTTTTCATGGAAGTTTTTCCGCAAATAATTATCCCCTTGCATATAACCATTGTATTATAAAAATATTGTGCCAAGCTTTGGTTTTAGTATGATAAGATTGCTTGCTTACTATGTGCAGAACAAAAACAGAAACTTTGGCTGTAGTGCATGAATTTACATTTTTTACTGGAAAGTCAAATGGGCCTGAAACTTTTTGCACATTACTTCTGTACAAATTGTTGAAATTTTCGAAGTTATCTGATAATTTTTGGAGTTACATAAGTTTACTAAACTTCCAGATTACTACAGACTGTCCTGTTCTTGACAGATTCTGTTTTTCGTGTGTTGTTTGCTTATTTTGATGCATCTATGGCTAGTATGCAGGGTATGAACCATAGAGAAGTTGGAATACAGTAGGTTTAACACCAATATAAACAAAGAATGAGTTAATTACAATACCTTAAAGTGGTAGTTTGCTTTATTACACTAACGGATCTCACAAGTTTTTGTTTAAGTTTTTTGTGAATGAAGTGTTTGAAGAACGAGGAAGTACCGATGTGAGAAGAATAAAGAGAGACAAAGTTAAAGCTTGGGGATGCCCAAGGCACCCCAAGTAATTCAAAGGATACTCAAGCATCTAAGCTTGGGGATGCCCCAGTTGGCATCCCATCTTTCTTCTTCAACAAATATCGGTATACCTTGGTTTTTGTTTTGTTCACATGATGTGCGTCCTTTGTGTTTGTATTTTTCTTTAAGAATCATGCTAGTATGAGCTAGCTCTTCATTGTACATAATGATTCATGTGCTTCACTTATATCTTTTAAGTATGATCTTATAGAATTGTTCTTTGTGCTTCACTTAAATCGTTTGAGTATGGTTTTGTATAATGCTCCATGCGCTTCACTTATATATTTTGAGCTTGGATATTGGCTAGTTTATATTAATTGTAAAATTCTCCGGGAACTTCACTTGTATCTTTTGGAGTATGAATAATACTATAATTTAAAGTGGGTTTGGAAGAGTGTCAACTTTAGGAATTAGTGATCCCACTATCTTGGAGGAGGTTGAATCTTTTTACGATATTTATGTAAGTGGATTTGGAAGAGTGTCAACTTTAGTTAGTATTCCACTATTTTGGAAGAGGTTCCAATTGAGTATGAGAACAAAGTTGCTATCCATGTTGCTACTGAATTTTTTTATGAGGGAGGAATATGTGATTGTAGGAGTTGTAATAATATCAAGTTTGCTCTCTATGTGCTTAAATTTTTGAAGTTATACTTATTTTGCCTTCCTATGCTAGTTGATTCTTGTTCCTATAAATTGTATGCTCACAAAATCCCTAGGCATAGGAAGTGGGTTAGATTTAAATATGCTAGTCATATTCTTCATGATGCTATTTTTATGTTTCAACTCTTATCTTTTATGTGAGCATCATTGAAATCGTCATGCCTAGCTAAAAGGCATTAAAGAAAAGCGCTTGTTGGGAGATAACCCAATGTTTATCCTTACTGTTTTTGTGTGTCTACATGATTAAGCTACTGTAGTAATCATGTTTTATAGCTTTTGTTTCAGTAAAGTGCCAAGTAAGACCTTTGGGAAGACTTGGGTGAAAGTTAATGTGATCTTGCTGTAAAAAGCAGAAACTTTGCACTCACGAGATTAGCTGTCATTTTTTACAGAAGAGTGCTTTTGAGTTGATTCTTTTTGAAGAAGATTAATAGACAAATTCCTCACGTCCACAAATTTATTTCATAATTTTGGGAGTAGCAGAAGTATGGTTATTTTTCAGATCATTACAGACGGTTCTGTTTCTGACAGATTCTGTTTTCATTGCATAGTCTGCTTGTTTTCTAGTTTCTATGGCTTATATTTCTCAATATAATTTGTAGAAATGATATGGTACAGTAGGCATTGTGTGAAAACAATTATGAACCTTGTCTTTTACAGTACCAAAGTGCATGGTTTACTCTTTATCATACTAACCTATCTCACGAAGTTCCATTAAGTTTTGTGTGATTGAAGTTTTCAAGTTTTGGGTGAGATATCGATATGATAAGAATAAGGAGTGGAAAGACCCTATGCTTGGGGATGCCCAAGGCACCCCAAGGTAATATTCAAGGAAGACTCAAACGCCTAAGCTTGGGGATGCCCCAGAAGGCATCCCCTCTTTCGTCTTCAAAACTATCGGTACATCTTACTCAGAGCTATATTTTTATTCGTCACATGATATGTGTTTTGCTTGGAGCGTATTTTCAATTTTATTTTCTGTTTGAATAAAATCATTGGATCTGAATTATTGAATAAAAAAGTGGAACCCTTCCATGGCTAGTTAATTATTTGACTACTCAGTGTCCTTCACTCACATCTTTTGGAGTAGTTTGTCATTTACTCATGTGCTTCATGTATATCCTATGAGTAAATGGGGGAATGAATTGAATGTCATAAATCTGATTTTTTATATGTTTCATATGCTTATAACATGGTTAGTGATGACTTCACACATAGGAAGTATGAGGCATAAAAGTTGTTGAGAGTTGGCAAACGTAGTTTTGGTCATCGTTGCAATTAATAGGAAGTAATAAGGAAAGAGAGGTTCACATGCAAATATATTATCTTGGACATCTTTTATGATTGTGAAGCACTCATTAAGTATGACATGCTAAAAGAGTTGACGTTGGACAAGGAAGACAACGTAATGGTTTATGTTTTCCGACATCTCAGTTAAAATATATTGTCATTGACCTTCCAAACATGTTGAGCTTGCCTTTCCCCCTCATGCTAGCCAAAAATCCCTAGCACCAAGTAGAGATACTACTTGTGCTTCCAAATATCCTTAAACCGAATTTTGCCATGAGAGTCCACCATATCTACCTATGGATTGAGTAAGATCCTTCAAGTAAGTTGTCATCGGTGCAAGCAGTAAAAATTTGCTCTCTAAATATGCATGACTTATTAGTGCGGAGAAAATAAGCTTTGTACGGACTTGTTATGGAAGCAATAAAAGCGACGGACTGCATAATAAAGGTCCATATACAAGGGGCAATATAAGGTGACGTTCTTTCGCATTAAGATTTTGTGTATCCAACCTTAAAAGTGCATGGCAACCTCTGCTTCCCTCTGCGAAGGGCCTATCTTTTACTTTATGTTTTTACTTTATGCTTGAGTCAAGGTGATCCTCACCATTCCCTTTTTCATTTTATCCTTTGGCGAGTTCCTCATGTTTGAAAGATCATGATATATATATCCAATTGAATGTAAGTTAGCATGGGCTATTATTGTTGACATCACCTAAAGGTGAATATGTTGGGAGGCAACACAATAAGCCCCTATCTTTCTTAGTGTCCGGCTGAAATTCCATAACCACAAGTATTGCGTGAGTGTTAGCAATTGGAGGAGACTATATGATAGTTGAGTATGTGGACTTGCTGAAAATCTCTATTCTTGACTCTTTTTGATGTTATGATAAATTGCAATTGCTTCAATGACTGAGATTATAGTTTGTTAGTTCTAAATGAAGTTTCTGAACCATACTTGACATTGTGAATAGATTGTTACTTGATCATGAAAAGTTTTATGAGATAAGCTATTATTATGACACATATTGATGCTAGAAAAGGTGATTGAAATTATCATTGATCAAACTTGTGCACCTGCTAGCATTCACACTTCATAAATTATTTCTTTTATCATTTACCTACTCGAGGACGAGCAGGAATTAAGCTTGGGGATGCCGATACGTCTCCAATGTATCTATAATTTATGAAGTATTCATGCTATTATATTATCCATCTATGATGTTTTATATGCATTTATATGTCATTTTATATGATTTTTGGGACTAACCTATTAACCTAGAGCCCAGTGCCAGTTTCTGTTTTCTCCTTGTTTTAGTGTTTTACAGAAAATGGATACCAAACGGAGTCCAATTGACGTGCCAATTTTTGAGGATTTTTTCTGGACCAAAAGAAGACCACAGAGCATCGGAGTTGGGCCAGAGGAGTCCCGGGCTGCCCACGAGAGTGGGGGGCGCGCCCCCCCTAGGGCGCGCCCCCCTATCTCGTGGACAGCCCGGAGGCCCCCTTGACGTGAAACCAACGCCAAATATTCCTATAAATACAGAAACCTTCGGGAATTAACCTAGATCGGGAGTTCTGCTACCGCAAGTCTCTGTAGCCACGAGAAATCAATCTAGGCCCTCTTCGGCACCCTGCCGGAGGGGGCCATCATCACCGGAGGCCATGGAGGAGGATCTCAGAGGGGCCATCATCGCCATGAAGGCCAAGGACCAGAGGGGGAAAGCCATGGAGGAGGAAGCACAAGGGGGAGAACCTCTCCTCCTCTCTCTTGGTGGCACCGGAGTGCCATCGGGAGGGGAATCATCGCCGCGGTGATCGTCTTCATCAACATCACCATCATCATCACCATCCTCATCTCTTTTACGCGGTCCACTCTCCCACACCCCGCTGCAATCCCTACTTGAACATGGTGCTTTATGCTACATATTATGATCCAATGATGTGTTGCCATCTTATGATGTTTTGAGTAGATATCTTTTGTCCTTGAGTTGATTGGTAAGCTAGATTGGTACGAGTTGTATGTTTTATTTTGGTGCTGTCCTACGGTGCCCTCCGTGTCGCGCAAGCGTGAGGGATTCCCGCTGTAGGGTGTTGCAATACGTGCATGATTCACTTATAGTGGGTTGCGTGAGTGACGGAAACACAAACCCGAGTAAGGGGGTTGTTGCATATGGGATAAAAGGGGACTTGATGCTTTAATGCTATGGTTGGGTTTTTACCTTAATGATCTTTAGTATTTGCGGATGCTTGCTAGAGTTCCAATCATAAGTGCATATGATCCAAGGATGGAAAAGTATGTTAGCTTATGCATCTCCCTCATATGAAATTACAATGACGACTATCGATCTTGTTGACAATTGCCTAGGACAATTCCGCACACCGATCCACCATTATTCCACACTCGCTATTTATATTATTTAGTATTATATTCTAACTTTATGACAACAACACCTACTTTTATATATTAGCTCTCCGATATCATACAAAGTTATCCTCTTTATACCCACAACACAGTTTTATTTCTTGTTTCTAGTGGGAAGCAAACATTCGGTGCACGTAGAGTCGTATCAGTGGCAGATAGGGCTTGAGAGAATATTGATCTTACCTTTAGCTCCTTGTGGGTTCGACACTCCATACTTATCACTTCCACCTTTGGGAATTGCTACGATCATTCCCTGCACTTGGGGATTATCAGTCCACACTTTGTTCTCATACATGGATCCTCTCTCAGATTTCATGGCCTCAAGCCATTTATCGGAATCTGGGCTCATCATAGCTTCTTCATAGTTCGTAGGTTCGTCATGGTCAAGTAACATGACCTCTAGAACAGGATTACCATACCACTCTGGTGCGGATTGTGCTCTGTTTGACCTACGAGGTTTTGTAGCAACTTGATATGAAGTTTCATGATCTTTATCATTAGCTTACTCTCTAGTTTGTGTAGGCATCAAAGGAACAAATTTCTCGAATGAGCTATTTTCCAAATTGAGAGCAGGTACAATTACCTCATCAAGTTCTACTTTCCTCCCACTCACTTCTTTTGAGAGAAACTCCTTCTCTAGAAAGGTTCTATTCTTAGCAACAAAAATCTTGCCTTCGGACTTGTGGTAGAATGTGTAGCCAATTGTTTTCTTAGGGTATCCTATGAAGACGCACTTCTCCGATTTGGGTTCGAGCTTATCAGGCTGTAGCCTTTTGACATCAGCATCGCATCCCCAAACTTTAAGAAACGATAGCATAGGTTTGTTGCCAAACCACAGTTCATACGGTGTCATCTCAACGGACTTTGACGGTGACCTGTTTAAAGTGAATGCAACTGTCTCTAATGCATAACCCCAAAAAGATAGTGGTAAATCGATAAGAGACATCATAGATTGCACCATATCTAATAAAGTGCGGTTACGACGTTCGGACACACCATTACGCTGTGGTGTTCCATGTGGTGTGAGCTGTGAAACTATTCCACATTGTTTTAAATGAAGGCCAAACTCGTAACTCAAATATTCTCCTCCATGATCAGATCGTAGAAACTTTATTTTCTTGTTACGATGATTCTCCACTTCACTCTGAAATTCTTTGAACTTTTCAAATGTTTCGTACTTGTGTTTCATTAAGTAGATATACCCATATCTTCTCAAACCATCTGTGAAGGTCAGCAAATAACGATACCCGCCATGAGCCTCAACACTCATCGGACCGCATACATCGGTATTTATTATTTCCAATAAGTCATTAGCTCATTCCATTGTTTCGGAGAACGGAGTTTTAGTCATCTTGCCCATAAGGCACGGTTCACAAGTATCAAATGATTCATAATCAATTGATTCCAAAAGTCCATCTTTATGGAGTTTATTCATGCGCTTTACACCGATATGACCCAAACGGCAGTGCCACAAATAAGTTGCACTATCATTATCAACTTTCCACCTTTTGGCATCAATATTATGAATATGTGTATCATCACGATCAAGATTCAACATAAATAGTACACTCTTCAAGGGTGCATGACCATAAAATATATTACTCATATAAATAAAACAACCATTATTCTCTGATTTAAATGAATAGCCATCTCGCACTAAACAAGATCCAGATATAATGTTCATGCTCAACGTTGGCACCAAATAACAATTATTCAGGTCTAAAACTAATCCTGAAGGTAGATGTAGAGGTAGTGTGCCAACGACGATCACATCGACCTTGGAACCATTCTCGACACGCATCATCACCTCGTCCTTAGCCAATCTTTGTTTGATCTGTAGTCCCTACTTTGAGTTATAAATATGAGCAACCTAACCGGTATCAAATACCCAGGCACTACTACGAGAATTAGTAAGGTACACATCAATAACATGTATATCAAATATACCTTTGTTCACTTTTCCATCCTTCTTATCCGCCAAATACTTGGGGCAGTTCCGCTTTCAGTGATCAGTCTCTTTGCAGTTGAAGCACTCAGTTTCAAGCTTGGGTCCAGCTTTGGGTTTCTTCCCGAGAGTGACAACTTGCTTGTCATTCTTCTTGAAGTTCCCCTTCTTACCCTTGACCTTCTTCTTGAAACTAGTGGTCTTGTTGACCATCAACACTTGATGCTCCTTCTTGATTTCTACCTCTACAACCTTTAGCATTGCGAAGAGCTCGGGAATAGTCTTTTCCATCCCTTGCATATTGTAGTTCATCACGAAACCTTTGTAGCTTGGTGGCAGTGATTGAAGAACTCTGTCAATGACATAATCATCTGGAAGATTAACTCACAGCTGAGTCAAGTGATTATGGTACCCAGACATTCTGAGTATGTGCTCACTAACAGAACTGTTCTCCTCCATCTTGCAGCTATAGAACTTGTTGGAGACTTCATATCTCTCAACTCGGGCATTTGCTTGAAATATTAACTTCAACTCCTAGAACATCTCATATGGTCCATGACGTTCAAAACGTCTTTGAAATCCTGATTCTAAGCTGTAAAGCATGGCACACTGAACTAATGAGTAGTCATCAGATCAAGCTTGCTAGACGTTCACAACGTCAGCTTCTCCCCCTGCAGCAGGCCTTTTACCCAGCGGTGCATCAAGGACATAATTCTTCTGTGCAGCAATGAGGATAATCCTCAAGTTACGGACCCACTCCGTGTAGTTGCTACCATCATCTTTCAACTTAGCTTTCTCTAGGAACGCATTAAAATTCAAGGGAACGGTAGCACGAGCCATTGATCTACAACATAGATATGCAAAAAACTATCAGGACTAGGTTCATGATAAATTAAGTTCAATTAATCATATTGCTTATGAACTCCCACTTAGGTAGACATCCCTCAAGTCATCTAAATGATACGTGATCCAAATCAACTAAACCATGTCCGATCATCATGTGAGATGGAGTAGTCATCAATGGTGAACATCTCTATGTTGATCATATCCACTATATGATTCACATTCGACCTCTCGGTCTCCAGTGTTCCGAGGCCATATCTGTATATGCTAGGCTCGTCAAGGTTAACCCGAGTACTCCACATGTGCAAAAATGGCTTGCACCCATTGTATTTGAACGTAGAGCTTATCATACCCGATCATCACGTGGTGTCTCAGCACGAAGAACTTTCACAACGGTGCATACTCGAGGAGAGCACTTATAACTTGAAATTTTAGTAAGGGATCATCTTATAATGCTACCGCCGTACTAAGCAAAATAAGATGCATAAAGATAAACATCACATGCAATCAAAATATGTGACATGATATGGCCATCATCATCTTGTGCTTTTGATCTCCATCACCAAAGCAATGTCATGATCTCCATCGTCACTGACTTGACACCTTGATCTCCATCGTAGTGTCGTGGTCGTCTTGCCAACTAATGCTTCTACGACTATCGCTACCGCTTAGTGATAAAGTAAAGCAATTACATGTCGTTTGTATTTCATACAATAAAGCGACAACCATATGGCTCCTGCCAGTTGCCGATAACTTTTACAAAACATGATCATCTCATACAACAACTTTATATCACATCATGTCTTGACCATATCACATCGCAACATGCCCTTCAAAAACAAGTTAGACATCCTATACTTTGTTGTTGCAAGTTTTACATGGCTGCTACGGGCTTCTAGCATGAACCGTACTTACCTACGGCATAAAAACCACAACGTGATTTATCAAGTTTGCTATTTTAACCTTCACAAGGACTGGCCGCAGTCAAATTTGATTCAACTAAAGTTGGAGAAACGGACACCCACCAGCCACTTTTATGCAAAACTAGTTGCATGTCTATCGGTGGAACCGGTCTCATGAACGCGGTCATGTAAGGTTGGTCTGGGCCTCTTCATCCAACAATACCGCCGAATCAAAATAAGACATTGGTGGTAAGCAGTATGACAATCACCGCCCACAACTCTTCATGTTCTACTCATGCATATCATCTACACATAGACCTGGCTCTGATACCACTGTTGGGAAACGTAGCATGCAATTTCAAAAAAAATCCTATGCTCATGCAAAATCTATCTAGGAGATGCATAGCAAGAAGAGGGGGAGAGTGTGTCCACGTACCCCCGTAGACCGAAAGCGGAAGCGTTAGCTTAACGCGGTTAATGTAGTCGAACGTCACGGCACCTTTGAGTTCTGCACATGTTCAGCTTGATGACATCCCTCGAGCTCTTGATCCAGCAGAGGGTCTAAGGAGTAGATAAGTTCCGTCAGCACGACGGCGTGGTGACGGTGATGGTGATGTGATCCGCACAGGGCTTTGCCTAAGCACTACGATAATATGACTGGAGGAGTAAACGGCGGAGGGGGCACCGCACACGGCTAGGAACAATTGATGTGCCTAGAGGTGCCCCCCC